>NW_027437281.1:0-47701 GCF_033239565.1 Halichoeres trimaculatus
TATTTTGAGCAGCACAACTTTGTCTTTGGCATCTTGGCTCTGAGCCTCATCACTCCATGCAGGATGACTTTACACGAAGTGAAGGACATCACATCTGAAACCACCTATCAGTGATCCACATCATCCCAAAATGCTTTGCAAAAACAGCTCTAGACTGTACTCTGCAGAGACCTGGAGTAGAACCAGACTCATGTTAGAGAGACATCTGCAGAGACAGTGTTGGCTTAGAGAGAAAGGGATGTTTTTGATTTTACTCAACAACTTTGTTTACAGTAATGTGCAACAATGAAGAAGCTCATTTTTCACAGCCTAAAGAGCCTGATGATCACACAATGGACCATGTTTCCATAAAACCTCTAAGATCTGCCGTTCCTTTAAAGAAATGAAAGTCCACCCAGACTCTGGCTCTCACTAAGAGAAGGAAGAGCTCACTCAATTCCTTTCCTGTCCTCTTCTCCACCTCTTTCTTCCTGCTGAGAGAAACGCACAATTTTGCCTGTCCTGATAAAAGAGTTTCAAAGTTTCCGTCTGAGCGTGCTGGTGTGGACCAAAGTATTTTTAAAAACCAATTGGGGGGGATATTCCTTCTTGAGAAATACCCGGCGACGTGTGTACAAGGCCTTAATCAAACCAACAACCTCCCAAACACAAGTCTATTCTCAATACTACTACACCACACAGACAGACAGGCTTCTGTTTCATGAAGAGAGGACACTTGGAAATTACTAATCATAGACAAGGTTAAGAATGTATTTATTTTTCTATTTATTTATTTAGTTAGTTAGTTAGTTAGTTAGTTAGTTAGTTAATTGTGATATGAACAAATTAACCAGCAAAATCACCTCCTCACCCTGAGTCTCATTTTCTGTCATAACCCCTGCTTTACCTCTCTGAGACACACTTCTACAAAGTGACCACTAGATGGCAGTAAACACTAATCAATAAATGTGTCAAAAATGTATTTTGTGTGAATTCTTTTGCCCTTTTTTTCAGGACAAATCTCTCAGGAATTTGTCTTTCTATATTTTTTAGATGCTTCAACTGTGTGGACCAGCAAAATCAATGATTCATTTATTTGATAGTAACAAAGCAGTTTAACAACCAAGCATTAATCTGATGAAAAAAAACTAGATCATAAAATGTGCATTTACCAGCAAAGGGCAAGAAAAAATTACAGGATAACGGTAAAAAAACAAAACAAAAAAAAAACCACACATCAACCTAACAAAACAACAATGTCCCAGCTCAAACAGAAAATTAAAAACATGGCAGCCTAAAAATGGTTACAGCTCTGTTTTGCTTTCAGCCAGAATCAGAATCAGAATCAGAATCGGGTTTTATTGCCAAGTATGCAACACATACAAGGAATTTGACTCTGGCAGTTGCTTTCTCCAGCACAAGAGGTCAGCCAGCACTTGACCTTAACAGTGAAAGATTTTAAATCTGTGTTCAGTTTGATTTCAGTTGGTAATGAATTTCAAAGTTTCCCCCTTTAACAGAGAAAGCTGACTGTCTAAAAGTTGATGTACGTTTTTTATTGATAAAGTTTCCATTCACTGTACTTCTGGTTATTCTGCTGCTGCTGCTGCTTCTCTGCCTTTTAATACATTTGGAAAGAGGTTCAGAGGCCAGATTATTGACAAATTATATAAAACAATAAACATACAAATAAATAAATAAATAAATAAATAAATAAATAAATAAATAACTTCCTAGTTAGTTTCCTGTTTATAAACACTGTTGATGTACAGAAGTTTCAGGCTATTTTTATGGAGATGAAATGTCGCCATCTTTTGGTGAATTTTATTCATAACACTCATATCAGATTAGACAAGATAAATCAAGATAATCCTTTAATTGAGCCACAATGGAGAAACAAGAACAAAATAATCACATGAAAATACTTAAAATAGAAATCATCAAATCAAATCATAATGAAGATTAGTATTAGTTGTAGTCGTGTTTTCATTAATTGCATTTTAATCTTTGTGAGGTTAGTATTTACATTAATCTCATTGTGTTATTTAACAGTCAGACCAAATCAAACCTTAATAATCTGCTTGTTTGATGGATTTCTTGTCCTAACAGGGTCCATGTTGAAGTTTGTTCGTGAGGGTGTCACAGAGCCAGCACCCAGCAAGTCACCAGAGTCCTGTACTACCAAGCTGGATTTTCTTTTAGCCAGGTAACTTCAGGGTTAACCTCTGCAATCAGCTGTTTACAGTAATATGATGATGATAGGCTTCAACTTTCAGGAAACGGAGATGCACTCTGCAAGAAAAGACAAGTGAGGCAAATTTTGGCCTTAAGACTGTTTGCTGTTGCCCCTGACAAATACATGTAAACATTACCAAAAGATAACATAAATATAATCATTTTCATTAACTGCTGAGATCATATCGTCAACAAAAACGAACTATGAGACTCAGAAAATGGAAAATACCAGTCAAGTGGTTAAGTGGTTTTGCACTTATGGAAGATATATGTCAGTTTAGAAACTGGAATATTCCAGTAGGAAGTGGTGTATTCCATATAGCCAGAAGTGGTATACAAAAGGCACGTCTCAAAGCCATAAACTGCAGTTTCCTCTCTCCTCTCTCCTTCGCAGCACTTTCTGAGTAGCCATATTGAAGGACGTTCCAAAGTGATAATTGTGCTCAGAGGAGGGAGAGGGGAGGGAGAAGGGAGGAGACTGATCGGAGCAGCTGTGATCGAGGAAACACAAGAGCTGGCTTTGCGAAAGTCTTTTGACTGACAGACACGCCCCCATATGGAATATCACTCTCTGATTGGACACTACAGAGTCTCAGACTTCTCTGAAACTTCACATCAGCAGAGTTTAACTAGAAAAGCAATTTCTGAAGAAATTGCGCTGTGAATGCAGAATGCTGAAGCAGCTTGCGCTGAACTGCTAATGCAGGAAGCTGAACATGAAAAACTCAAGATATGTCTGAAATGGTTGAAATAGTCCTGAAAAGCTTTCGCTCAACTGCTAACGCAGAACGCTGAACATGAATGACTGAAGTTATGTCTGAAAATGGCTGAATGAAGTCTTACAAAGCTTGCGCTGAACTGCTAATGCTGATACTGAACATGAATGACTGAAGATATGTCTGAAAATAGAAGAAAGAAGTCATGAAAGGCTTGCACTGAAATGCTTAAGCAGAATACTGAACATGAATGACTGAATTTATGTCTGAAAATGGTTGAAATAATTCCTGAAAAGCTTGCACTCAACTGCTAATGCAGAGTGCTGAATAAGCCCCCCATTAACTCTTGGATGAAAGGAAATTAATGGATGAATCAATGGAATGGATAAATGAATTTAAAGTTCAAATGGCTGCATCTTTTCAAAACTCGAAGCAATGAATTAAATTTTAAAGAATATTTATGGAAACAATGACCTGGCTGAGGAATATTGCAAGTCTTATCTCTTGAAATCCTGTGTGTCCTGTGAGTGAGTTTTTAATCATGTAAGCCTTTTAGCTGAGGCTCATCTGAAGCCAGATGTTGCCATGGTAATCATTGTTTACCAACTGCCATCAGAGAGCTGGTGGAGTCTGTTGATTCCCAACACATTTCCACTGAAATCAGGGTGTCAAACTGCCTACGACTGTGACAAAACCAAAGGGCCGATCAGAAAAATGATCACACCGTAGGATTCCTGAGACCCTGAGGAAGCTCTCCACGTAAAATTCATGTCTGAAGATGCAGAAATACGCCCATGACAGCAATAGATAGATGAGGGAAATTTGACTGATCCCTGAGAAAACCCCTCAGGAATTAACATTGGGGTACATGGGTGCCAGAGCTGACTTTGCCCGACAGTTGGCCATTTTGTGAAAAAGGGCTCAAATCTTTTGCTTTAAAAACCACTTTGTCAGAAGCAGGACAAGCCTCCCTACATTTTGAGGGCTTATTTGTGTTGACAGCTCAAAAAATGTGGCCAAGAGAGCAGTTTACCCAGAAGTTTCCCAGGTCTTGTTTCCCCCTCTCCCCAGTCTGTCATTTGAATCTCCCAGTCTAAGCCGAAACATTCCGTCCAATACACACCAATGTTAAATGGCTTGAAGAGCTGAAAATCATCATGACCTTTGAAGGGTCATTGTGAAGTAACTATGAATGCTAGGAAACATTTGAAACCCACTGAATGAAGCCAAAAGATAGCTGAATATTGTGAAGTTTGAATGGAGTTTGTAGCTGAATGTATGAATTAATGAGGAGGGTTTGAAGCAGGCTGAAAAAATGTCCTGAAGGGAGGAAATTTTGAAAATTCCGCATTCATCTCTATGGGACCGAAATTTCGTAAATTGTTGAATATCTCGGAAAGTATTTGTGAAAAGTTTCTGAAGAGTCATACCCCCCTTGTCCCCACTGAAACACACGTTTTGAAGTTTGAACGGTGAAAATCGGTTGAAGTTTGTAGAAGTTTTAGCGGTCCAAAAAAGCGGGCGGAAGAAGAAGAAGAAGAACTAGACAATTTCCGCGGAAATCGTGAGAGGGGCTCGGGCGGCGGCCGGGCTTTTTGCAGTCATTAAATAGTTTAGAAACACCGATATGACCAGACCTTGTTTTGTACTGACTTCTGATTGAACAGGTGTCAAATTATCCCATGCACAATGAAGCGCGCTTCGCGCGCACACTTTCATATCTTGAAAATGTTCAGAAACACAGATGTCACCAGATCTTGTTTCGGACTGACATAGCAAAACACTTCTTAACATTTCTTGTTTCTGATTCAACAGGTATCAAATAACCTCATGCACAGTGATGCGCGCTTTGCGCGCACACTTTCATATCTTTACTGTTCTAGCCCCAAAACATTATGTCACAAACATACACCTTCATATCACAAGACATGGGAGAGTGGCTGGTTATAAAGCCTTAACCCCAAATAAGCTCTTAAGAACTTGTAAGAGTACTTGTGTGTGTGTGTGTGTGTGTGTGTGTGTGTGTGTGTGTGTGTGTGTGTGTGTGTGTGTGTGTGTGTGAGGGAGAGAGGGAGCGAGAGGGAGCGAGAGGCAGCGAGAGGGAGACAAAGCGCGAGGGTGAGAGAGAGAGAGTACTGAAAGGAAAGGGGGTTCATGTGTGTGTGTAAGATAAGATAAGATAAGTCATACTTTATTAATCCCCGGAGGGAAATTCAAGTTGTTTGGGCACTCTTCCAAGCAGAGAATTGTACACTCTGATGGCTGCAGGGAGGAATGATCTTCGGAACCTCTCGGTCCTGCAGCGCACAGAGGTAAGGCGTCCCCTGCTGCTGATCCTCTGGACTATGATGTTGTGGAGTGGGTGATCAGAGTGACGGATGATGGCCTCCACTTTCTTCTGTGTATACCTTTCCACCACAGCCTCCAGTGAGTCCAAAGTGGATCCAACCACAGAGCTAGCTCTCTTCACCAGTTTTTCCAGTCGCCTCTTGTCCTTCTGCTTTAAACTATTTCCCCAGCAGACTGCACCATAAAACAAAGCACTGGCTACCACGGACTGATAAAACATCTGCAGCAGCTTTCCACAGACATCAATTGATCTGAGCTTCCTTAAGAAAAAGAGACGGCTCTGCCCCTTCTTAAAGAGTGCATCTGTATTAAGGGACCAGTCCAACTTGTTGTCCAGATGTACACCAAGATATTTGTAGGTTGGCACCACCTCCACGTCCACCCCATGGATGTTAACTGGCTGATGGCAGAGCCCAGACTTTCGGAAATCCACAATCATTTCCTTTGTTTTTGAGGTGTTCAGTAGGAGACAATTTCTATGACTCCAGTCACAGAAAGCTTTTATCAGATCCCTGTATTCAGATTCCTGTCCATTTTGGATACACGCCACAATAGCAGTGTCATCGGAGTATTTTTGGATGTGGCAGGACTCAGAGTTGTATTTGAAGTCTGCAGTATAAAGTGTGAATAGGAATGGAGCCAGAACAGTTCCTTGTGGAGCCCCCGTGCTGCTCATGACCGTGTGTGTGTGTGTGTGTGTGTGTGTGTGTGTGTGTGTGTGCGTGTGTGTGTGTGTGTGTGTGCGTGTACACTTTCATATCTATACTATTCTAGTTTCAAAGCAATACGTCACAAACAAAGACTGTATAGTGGATAGCGTGGCTCCGCCATTTACAATTGCACAGTTCTTAAGCCAAAATACCTCCGTCAAAGGCGCGGCCATTGGCAGCAGTTGTGCAGCCAGAGTCTGCGCAGTACAGACTGTGAGGGATTCTGGGAGAATCTGAGTGGCGCTAGGTATCAAAACTAATAACTTAATTTTTCTTTTGTGAGTCTAATCACTTCTTGACTCTACGTCCTGACATATTTTACAATCCCAGAAAAAAAAACTGTGTGTGTGTGTGTGTGTGTGTGTGTGTGTGTGTGTGTGTGTGTGTGTGTGTGTGTGTGTGTGTGTGTGTGTGTATGGGTTGGCTGTACGTGTGTATGTGTGTATAAGAAAGTTTGGGTTGGCTGTTTAGGCATAATAAAGAAACACATGTGTTTCCCTGTCCCTCAAAGATCTAATCAGTGATTACCCACAGCTGTGTGGTTACCATGGTGATCATCATGATGTCATAATGAGTGTGAAGTGGCAGTTGAACTTTGGAACTCCTTTGTATCCACTGATCTTAAGCTGGATTTTTGGGCTAGACATAGGTCCGAACAAACTGCATTTACGCTGAAACCCTAAGGGCTAGAAGAAAAACAAAAACATTGTGAGAATCTGGAGACTCTGATGAACAAGATGATATGCTTTACAAGCTGGTAGGATTAGAACTGACCGCAGGAGGGTGATGTATAAAAGTAGTTAGGAATCAAGTTGATGAGAAATATAGGTCAGATTTTAACATTACTTCAGATTACAGGGATGTGACGGTTTCACTCACACTGAGGCGTTTTTTGGCAAAACAGTACATTTTTGGGGTAAAATACTCCCTTTGTAAGAAGCAGGAGATGTCAGGGAACTTAGTAATGTAGTTTTTATTTATCTGCTGTGAAGATTTTGGAAGTTATGACAATTCATTGGAGAATGCTGCAACCTGTCATCAGCCGCCTCTCTCACTCTACTTTCAGACATTCCGCACAGGAGGAGTTGAGACGTCAGGGCAAAAACCAAAAAGTTTATGTTGCTTCAACAGTAAAATCTCAAAAACTGTAATAGATATCAAAAAAGTAAAGTCATACTCATAGAGCTGAAAGATCAGTGAACATTTTAGTGCAAAAATGATGCCTGTAAGTGGAAGTATGCCAAAGTCTTAGCATCTCATAGTAAGTGGAAATTTTGGGCAGCGAGAGGGAGAGATTCCTAGGTTCCCCATTCATTCTCTATGAGGGATTTTTCACCGTTTTTGGCCAATAAGTCGGCCAAAATTCGGCGAATCGGTGAAAAAAATAATAGCACACCATTCCCGGCCGAGCCGCACATTTTGATGTATAATTTGTGGGGGTTTTCTCAAAGCCCTTGGAGGAGTAGCGAGCCAAAATTTTGGCCGGAAGATGATGAAGAAAAAAAAAGCCGAAACGGGAGAGCATTAGGGGCTCGTGGCGAAGCCACGAGCCCCTCTCCTGCATAGCTTGCTATGCAGGAGAGGGGCTCGTTCGAAGCCCGAGCCCCTAACTAGAAAAGCAATTTCTGAAGAAATTGCGCTGTGAATGCAGAATGCTGAAGCAGCTTGCGCTGAACTGCTAATGCAGAATGCTGAACATGGATGACTGAAGATATGTCTGAAAATGGCTGAATGAAGTCTTAAATAACTCGCGCTGAAATGCTAAAGCAGAAGCTGAACATGAATGACTGAAGATGTGTCTGAAAATGGTTGAATAAAGTCAGGCAAGGCTTGCACTGAAATGCTAATGCAGAACGCTGAACATGAATGACTGAAGATGTGTCTTAAAATGGTTGAATGAAGTCTTGAAAAGCTTGTGCTCAACTGCTGATGCAGAATGCTGATCATAAATGACTGAGGATATGTCTGAAAATTGTTTAAAGAAGTCCTGTAAAAGCTTGCGCTCAAATGCTAATGCAGAATGCTAAATTAACCTGCCATGAACTCTTGGATGAAAGGAAATAAATGGACAATAAATTGAATGGATGAAGGAATTTAAAGTTGAAATGGTTGCATCTATTAAAAAATTAAAGGAATGAATTAAATTTTAAAGAACATTGATGGAAATAATGACCTGACTGAGGGTAAATGTAAGTCTGCTATCTTAAACCCTGTTAAAATGTAATCCAGTGTGTACTGTGTGTGAGTTTTTTAACCATGTAAGCCTGTAGGCTGAGGCCCATCTGAAGCCAGATGTTGCCATGGTGATTATTGTTTACCAACTGCCATCAGAGAGCTGGTGGAGTCTGTTGATTCCCAACACCCCTTTTTGAAATCAGGCTGTAAAGGTGCTTGCAATTCTGACAAAAAGAATGATGATGAAGCATGAATCAGTGTAATCTAAAATTGGATTTAAAAGTTTGAATGGCTGAATCAATTCAGAAATTAAAGGAAGGAATTTAAATTTAAAGAAAAAAATCTAGGAAAATAAGGAGCTGACTCAGGGAAATGGAAGTCAAATGCTGTTAAAGTGTGATACTTTCTGCCCTGTGTGTGTGTGTGTGTGTGTGTGTGTGTGTGTGTGTGTGTGTGTGTGTGTGTGTGTGTGTTCAATCATGTAAACCTGTCTGCTGAGGCTTATCTGAAGCCAGATTTTACATTGGTTATTACTGATAAATTACCAGACACATGCTTGTCTTTGTTCCTGGATGTTTTGATGAGTTACTATAAACAGCTGCATGAGATCAAAGGTTTCCACGGTGACCAGCTCGTCAAGGGCAGCAGGTGCAGGTGCACAACTTTGCCCTTGTTACTGTAATCTTATGAAGATTTTGTGGCAAAGCAAGAGTCCGAATCTCCTGTCACCTTGCCAAAACCGTGAGGGCTAGAATAAAAATGAACACACCGTAGGAATCCTGAGACCCAGAGGAAGCTGTCCGTCTAAATTTCATGCATGAAGGTCAAGAAACGAACCCACGAGAGCGATAGATAGATGAGGGAAAATTTACTGATCTCTGAGAAAACCCCTCAGGAATTAACATGGAGGTATGTGGGGATTTTTTTGAACTTCTCATGACAGTTGGCCATTTTGTGAAAAAGTGCTCCATCCTTTTGCTTTAAAAACCACTTTGTCAGAAGCAGGACAAGACTACTTACATGCTGAGGGCTTATTTGTGTTGATAGCTCAAAAAATGTGGCCAAGAGAGCAGTTGACCCAGAAGTTTCTCAGGTCTTGTTTCCCCCTCTCCGTGCTCTGTCGTTTGAATCTCCCACTCTGAGCCAAAACATTCCGTCCAATACACACCAATGTTAAACGGCTCGAAGAGCTGAAATGCATCATGACCTTTGAAGGGTCATTGTGAAGAAACTATGAATGCTAGGAAACATTTGAAACCCACTGAATGAAGCCAAAAGATAGCTGAATATTTTGAAGTTTGAATGGAGTTTGTAGCTGAATGTATGACTGAATGAGGAGGGTTTGAAGCAGGCTGAGAAAATGTCCTGAAGGGAGAAAATTTTGAAAATTCCCCATTCATCTCTATGTGACCAAAATTTCGTAAATTGTCGAATATCTCGGAAATTATTCGTGAAAAGTTTCTGAAAAGTCATAGCCCCCTTGTCCCCACTGAAACACACGTTTTGAAGTTTGAACGGTGAAAATCGGTTGAAGTTTGCTGGAGTTTTAGCGGTCCAAAAAAGCGGGCGGAAGAATGAAGAAGAAGAATAAATTTTTTTGTCACAGAAGAACATATACTGTGAATGCATTGCTGCATTCACAGCAACTAGACAATTTCCACGGAAATCGTGAGAGGGGCTCGGGCGGCGGCCGGGCTTTTTGCAGTCATTAAATAGTTTAGAAACAACGGTGTGACCAGACCTTATTATGTACTGACTTCTGATTGAGCAGATGTCAAATTATCCCATGCACAATGAAGCGCGCTTCGCGCGCACACTTTCATATCTTGAAAATGTTCAGAAACACAGATGTCACCAGATCTTGTTTTGGACTGACATAGCGAAACACTTCTTAACATTTCTTGTTTCTGATTCAACAGGTATCAAATCACCTCATGCACAGTGAAGCGCGCAAAGCGCGCACACTTTCATATCTTTACTGTTGTAGTCACAAAACATGTCACAAATGTACACCTACATATCATGAGACATGGGAGAGTGGCTGGTTACAAAGCCTTAACCCCAAATAAGCTCTTGAGAACTTGTTAAAGTACGTGTGTGTGTGTGTGTGTGTGTGTGTGTGTGTGTGTGAGGGAGAGCTGTAAAGAGAAAAGAGAGAGAGAGGGAGAGAGAGAGGGAGAGAAAGAGAGAGGGTGAGGGAGAGAAAGAGAGTATTGAAAGGAAAGGGGGTTCATATGTATGTGTGTGTGTGTGTGTGTGTGTGTGTGTGTGTGTGTGTGTGTGTGTGTGTGTGTGTGTGTACACACTTTCATATCTATACTTTTCTAGCTCCAAAGCAATATGTTACAAACATAGACTGTGTAGTGGACAGCGTGGCTCTGCCATTTACCATTGTACAGTTCTGAAGCCAAAACACCTCCGTCAAAGGCGCAGCCATTGGCAGCAGTTGTGCAGCCAGAGTCTGCGCAGTACAGACTGTGAGGGATTCTGGGAGAATATGAGGGGCGCTAGGTAACAAAACTAATAATTTTATTTTTCTTTTGGGAGTCTAATTACTTCTTGACTCTACGTCCTGACATTTTTACAATCCCAGAAAAAAAACACACAAGAACGGCAGCTGTCAATTATAATTTAATTGTGACAAAATACCTTGTTTTTAACCTCTCATAACTAATGGAAATGTAACTGTTCAAAAGAGAAAAAAAAGACTTAAATACAAGGCAGCCAAATGATATGTTCAAAATCATGCACCTGTGTGTGCGTGAGGGAGAGGGAGGGAGAGAGTAAGAGAGAAAGAGAGAAAGAGACAGAGAAAATTGAGAGAGAAGAGATGGGGGTTTATGTGTGTGTGTGTGTGTGTGTGTGTGTGTGTGTGTGTGTGTGTGTGTGTGTGTGTGTGCACATGGGTATGTATGGGTTGGCTGTATGTGTGTGTGTGTGTGTGTGTGTGTGTGTGTGTGTGTGTGTGTGTGTGTGTGTGTGTGTATGTGTGTTTGTGCGCGTGCGCATGTGCACGCGTGTGTGTATGGGTAGGCTGTATGTGTGTATGTGTGTGTATAAGAGTTTGGGTTGGCTGTTTAGGCATAGTAAACAAAACCTGTGTTTCTCTGTCCCTCAATAACCTCATCAGTCAGTAGACACAGCTGTGTGGTTACCATGGTGATCGTGATTATGATGTCACAGTGAGTGTGATCTGTCAGTTACACTTTGGAACTCCTTTGTATCCACTGATCTAAGCTGGACTTTTGGGCTAGACATAGGTCCGAACAAACTGCATTTATGCTGAAACCCTAAGAGCTAGAAGAAAAACAAAAACATTGTGAGAATCTGGAGACTCTGATGAACAAGATGATGTGCTTTACAAGATGGTAGGATTAAAATAGACCGCACGAGGACGATTTGCAAATGTAGTTAGGAAAGAAGTTGATGAGAAATATAGGTCAGATTTTAACATTACTTCAGATTACAGCGATGTGACGGTTTCACTCACACTGAGGCGTTTTTTGGCAAAACAGTACATTTTTGGGGTAAAATACTCCCTTTGTAAGAAGTAGGAGATGTCAGGGAACGTCACAATGTACTCTTTATTTTTCTGCTGTGAAGATTTTGGAAGTTATGACAATTCATTGGAGAATGCTGCAACCTGTCATCAGCTGCCTCGCTCACTCTACTTTCAGACATTCCGCACTGGAGGAGCTAAGGTTTCAGGGCAAAAACCAAAAAGTTTATGTTGCTTCAACAGTAAAATCTCAAAAACTGTAAAAGATATCAAACAAGTACAGTCATACTCATAGAGCTGAAAGATCAGTGAACATTTTAAAGCAAAAATGGTGCCTGTAAGTGGAAGTATGCCAAAGTCTTAGCATCTCATAGTAAGTGGAAATTTTGGGCAGCGAGAGGGAGAGATTCCTAGGTTCCCCATTCATTCTCTATGAGGGATTTTTTTTGCCGTTTTTGGCCAATAAGTCGGCCAAAATTTGGCGAATCGGTGAAAAAAATAATAGCCCACCATTCCCGGCCGAGCCGCACATTTTGATGTATAATTTGTGGGGGTTTTCTCAAAGCCCTTGGAGGAGAAGCGAGCCAAAGTTTTGGCCGGAAGATGAAGAAGAAAAAAAAAAAAGAGGCGAACGGAAGAGCATTAGGGGCTCGTGGCTTCGCCACGAGCCCCTCTCCTGCATAGCTTGCTATGCAGGAGAGGGGCTCGTTCGAAGCCCGAGCCCCTAATAATTTTTTTTGACACAAAAGAACATATGCTGTGAATGCATTACATTCACAGCAATGAGAGAGAAAACAGGCACTGAGGATGGTTCAGAAACAGGTCATGAAGGATCATGAAGGTCATGATCAAAAAACGGTTTGATGTGAGTTTGAAGAACAAAATACTGAACACGGCTGTCATCAAATCAATGAAACAGAAGATCAATACTGAAAACTGAAATCTGATAAACAATATCTTCCTGAGACATGATAAACTAGGTTATATTAATAAGTTTTAGTTTTGTTAAATGTGGTCACTAGATGGTGCCCTTGCTCAATTTTTTTGTACTCTTCTGAAACAACTCTTCTGTATACACTTTGTTGTGTTGTGTTCATGAAGTATGAGAGCAGGCAGGCAAGACACCTGCACTCAAGTTTTGTGTCAGGTTAACCTCTTGTAGTGGCACTAAAAAAATACACCAAAGGCTAAAGATCAAAGATCGAGTAAGTTTGCTTATCGTCCAGACCCAAGAAGACAACTGAACACTCCAACATCAGGCTAAATAATTCATAAATAATCTGATAATGAGACATTTTACTGGTGAAGTGATCTGTGTGCACACAGAGTGAACAGAGAGCAGGTTTTTTTTCATGTTAACGTGTTAAACAGGTTAAAAACACAGACAAAGCTCTGTTACTGTTTTTGTTTGCTCAGAGTTATTACAGCACACATGTACAGACACACAAACAGCTGTTAGAGCTGACTGACAGATGATCCAGAGGTGATCAGCTGTCATCACTGAACACGTGGCTTCATGTGACACTGCAGAGGAGAGGACGTTTCATTGCTCTAAAAACAAATCTCCTCTATTCCTTTCTCCTCTGTTCATTTCCTCATTTCCTCTCTCCTCTCTTTATTTCTTTGCGTGTCTTCCATACATCTCTGGTAGGAGGGACTAAGACACAAGTGAACGACTCCAGTGGAGGAAGGAAAGATGAAACTTTGGAGCTTTGAGATGCAACCTATGAAACAATGAGGCCAACATGAAAAAGTAGAAAGCTGCAGTAATCTGTCTGAGTCTTGTTCCCTGTGAGAAGAAAACAGCAGCAAACTCCTAAACCTGTCTTGAAGGATTTTAGCTGTTTTAAAATAAATCATAAAACACAGGGATGGTATGGTAATAGAATGGGGGGAAAAAGAAAAGAAAAAACTGAAGAAAAAGAAATTTGACAATCAAGAACTAACATAAGAAAAAAAGAAATAAAGTTATAAAATTATAAAAACCCTATATGAAAGCCATATATTTGCTTGTTATCACCAAAATATGTACTGATGACTGTATCTTAATGCAAGAAAGATGAAACTACAGTGGGATTACACTGACACATTTATATAACCATATACATAAACTCTTTATTCAATATTTAGTAATATTTTGTAGCCATATATCGTTTCATATCAATACATGCAAAAATGTAAAATAGAGGAGACAAAAACTGATGATGTTATACATATATGGAAACACAATTTATTCTTATTGATGTGTTAGCTTTTTGTGTGTCTTGTTTCACATTTTAGTATAAATAAGTAAAATATATTAATGAAAACATTTAGTCAGTCTTTCTTATGACTTTACTGCAATTAATAGTGAACCTGATTTTCCTTGACAACATTCTGGTATTTGTGTGTGTGTGTGTGTGTGTGTGTGTGTGTGTGTGTGTGTGTGTGTGTGTGTTCTTATTTTTTCCATAATGTTTCTCTGATTATACTGGAATTGTTATAATTGTTTGTGTGTTAAGTTTGGTGAGCGTCTATATATCCATCCATTTTCTATACCGCTTATCCTGTTTAGGGTCGCGGGTGGCTGGAGCCTATCCCAGCAATCATTGGGCGAGAGGCAGGGTACACCCTGGACTGGTCGCCAGTCAATCGCAGGGCTGACACATAGACAGACAACCATGCACGCACACACTCACACCTAGGGACAATTTGGTGTGACCAATTAACCTGGTAAGCATGTTTTTGGACTGTGGGAGGAAGCCGGAGAACCCGGAGAGAACCCACGCATGCACGGGGAGAACATGCAAACTCCACACAGAAAGACCCACCGGCCGAGGTGGGGATTTGAAACGGTGACCTTCTTGCTGTGAGGCTGCAGCGGCGTCTATATGTATATATATATATATATATATATATATATATATATATATATATATATATATATATATATATATATATATATATATATATATATATATATATATATATATATATATCAGAGAGAGAGAGAGAGAAACAGAGAGACAGAGACAGATAGGTTGTCATGAAGATATAGATATAAATACATGTATAACAGTAGTTATAAGGTGTTGTTCTCAGTAGTTGATGACTAACTGTTCATGCTTGGCTTTGATTTTCTTTCTCAAAGCAACATTTTCATGCTCCCTTCATCCTCTTTGACAGCTTCTATGGCCTGTAGGCCACAGATGGCAGCTTGCTGTGCATGCTGTACAATGAGAGACTGTGAAATGTCTCACCAATCCAATCCAGGCTTCAATCCAGGCTTGTTCATTCTGTGAATCACTTTCTTCTTCTGATTATTTCTAAAATAAAGATGTTGGTTTGTTTTCTACCTTTATTTCTCATCTTTTCCTCCACATCCTTCAATCTTTAAATCACATTTCAGATGTCTCTGAAAATATTCTTCCTCACAAATAAACCTGTCAGTGACAACACTTGTTGGAAAGTGACCCTGTTCTTCTACTTCCTTCTGCTTCATTATTTAGTTACTTCAATTAGAGGAAAAGGGTTTAACATGGTTCCAGTCCAGAAGATTAAAGTGTGTGCTGAAGCCTGTGTAACGTAAGTCAGGCTGGGACCTGGTTTCGCAGCTCTAACCTGGTCTCCAACTTTAACCCCCCCAAGGAAGGAGAGGTAATAAAGCAAGTTTTGGAAAAACAGACCTCTGCGCTCAAGTGGTTTTCTCCCGAAGTCTGCCTCATCCCTTCTCTGATGTTTGCAAGACTGTAAAACATTAAGACACCGCTGTAAATTCGAAGACTTTTTGTTGACACCTGGAGGACATGTGAAACTGTACAGACATCCTTCTCTCAGGGAGAGGCTGGAGAGACCTCCCAGCCTCCACCTTGTATCTTGTGACCCTCGACCTTTCTCTCTGGGAACAAGAAAGAAGGAATGCCAGGGGGAAGATTTGCTCCCCACCTTCTCCTCAAAGACAAAGACTCTTTGATTCACACAGTTGAGAACAGCACAAAAATGATGTTTTTACACTAAGACTTACATGTACATCTTCACCTTTGCAAACATGTACTGTGTAATGAGAATCATTGATAATGTGTGTGTGAAAACTGCTGTCTTCCCATTGAAACATCTTGATTTTGATTTTATTGGGTTCATAAAGAGAAAAACCTATCATGTTTAGTCTTGATGTGAAGCTTAAATCATAAGAAATGTTATTTTGACTATTACACGTGGGAATCTCTTTACAGTTTAAAGTTATAGTTAGTAAGTGATCTCTGGGACAATCTGATCCACGTGCAGAAAGATGAGAGGTGGAGGGGCGTCAGCCTAAAGTGACCTCACTGACTCGGCGGGAAAAAGCTGAGTAAAACTCCACTCCAGGACAAGAACATTGGCTCTTTCCTCTACCCCTCATCCAAGCTCTTTCCTCTTACTTCTTCCAGAAGGTTCCTCTTCTCCTTCTGCTCCTGAATCTTCACACGTCCTCAACTGGCAACGCACATTCCAGCTCCAGACCGGCTCCAGACTGGCTGAGACGCAAGTCACCTCAGCCCGACTGCATCCAGTCATCTATCGGTGCCTGGGTCTCTCCCTGAGACTCCCAGCTGATCGAGGGGGATTCCCCCTCATACGCTGACGTCAGGAGACGAGCGCTGCTCACTGCTTTCCCTGCGGTGATTCAACTTTGGAACTCCGCCAAAGTTTCAACCCGACGCTCGGCATCATCGCCGCTGTTTCAGCCGCTACTGCCGCTGTGAGAATCGATTCTACGGACTCAACTAATCGGACATCACCTCCGTGACGCTCAGATGACCTGCAGTAGGCCTCCAGCCTCTCCATCATCCCTCAACGGACATCCGCAGACATCTGCAGCAGGACCCAGCCATCTCAGTCGCCCCCTCCGCTCTCGTCATCGGCCTCAGGACTTGTGTAAGACAATCTTGCATTTCTTGGTAGGGGAGACTGGGGACAGTTGCAACACTTTTTACATTACTCTCAGTTACTCAGAGAATATTTGGACTAGTCTCACCAAATCTTTACATATTAAACCTACATCCGTATGCTAAATGCCCATGCCATTTAAAGATGGCTACATATAACATATTCATTTGAATAGAGGAATTCAGATGTTGCAACTGACCCCAAACCTGGGGACAGTTGCAACACAGATCAGGGTTGCAACATATAAAAAAAACATTAATTTTTCACTAATTATTCTCAGTGTTTTGTCTAAATAGGACAAATACTAATGGTATGACCCAGAGTGGGCTCAAATTCAATTTTTTTTTTCTGTACAGCTTTAAGGTATTTAATTAGTTTTGTTTTGTTTTAAACCTTGAGTCAATGTGCAGATGTTACTGAAGCTATAAAAACTCAATATTACATTTTGGGACAAAAAGAATAGAATAACTTGCAATTATTTTTTGATGCCGTGCTTGCAAGATTCTTTTTTTTTAATGTGGAACCTGAACAGTGTGGTGTGGCATATGTCAAAGGCCACTGCCCTCACTGATTTGCCCTCAACTATAATAATATCTGAGGCTTGTTCCAAAATACGGAGGGGAACCCCTCTGTTAGTGACTCTCTTCCTCACTCTTTGCATACTGAAAATAAACAGAATACAATTTCTCTATTTAGATGATTCATTCACTCTATGACAAGTTTATATGACACATACAACATACAACAATAACTAATTGCTAAATTTTGCTTAACAAGTTATTTGGGAAATTATTTTCTTTATCATTAGCGTTAGTTTCTCCATGTGATTGCCTGTTGTGTTCATCATGAGCAATAAGATATATTAATGTTGCCTATTTTGAACTAAAAATGTTAAAAAATATGATTGTGTGGTCTTTTCTAGTATGACTAACCTAACAGCATGGGGACAGTTGCAACAGTTGCAACTGTCCCCATGGTACCAGTCATGACAAAACGCTGTGTGCTAGCTAGCCACATTGACATTGACACATGCTCACCATGTCATTTAATAGTCAACAAAAAGTGATTCAAACTAGAAAGGTTTGGATTCATTCATACATAAGGTCAGGACAGTATGACTAAAAAACAGCTCATGAAAAAAGCTACTTTCATTATTCCAAAACAACTTTACTTGATAGAAGCAGGACCAGATGCCCAATATGGCCTCTCTCTCCTTGGTGGGTAGAGGGTCTAACTGAGCATGTGCAGTGTGAGTGTCATCACTCTAGCATGTTTCTGATTGGAGAAATAAGGCTTGTTGCAACCGTCCTTGCTGCAACTGTCCCCAGTCTCCCCTATATTGTGGTCAATGCCCCAGAGATCTTGGGTGGGTTAGTCAATTTATGTGGGTTGGTATGTTCTTTTATTCCATTTATCCAGTTTATTACAATAAGTTTCACTTTCAATTCATCAATGCATTTATCCTTTTATAGTTTTAAAATAAAGACTCTGTCCCACAAGCATCCTCAGCCATTGTGGTAAAGACGTGGCTCTTGTTAGTGTGTGCATTTAGTGGTCCTTAGGGATGGGTACCATATTAGATAGATAAGATAGACAGATAGATAACTTTAGTGTTCCAATTGGGAAATTGTTTTCACAGCCTGCCAAGCCCGCCATTCAGGTACTTTTATAGGTACTGACCGAATTCTGTCAAAAGTACCGGATACCGACTCACACAAACCCAAAAGGACCATGTTTAGGTACTTAAATGCATCCATTTGACTGTGAAGAGTGAAAGAGTAGGTGATTTTCCATACAAGACATAAACACAAAATTGGAAGGTTATATACTGATGAAAAATATTGCCAGGTACTGGCATCAGTACAGTCTCATTTTAAATGTGAAAGGTACCCATCCCTATTAGTCATCAAAGGGACATTTGGTCTTTGTGTGGTCCGTGAATTTGTGTTCTCTGGGGAAAATCTGAAGCAGCCACAGATACCGAGAAATATCATTAGAAATTTAGAAATGACCAGTTTTGAACTCCTGAATAACCAACAGGCAAATAGAAAAGAGCAAGACTGTTTGAGGATCAGGTCTAGAGTCCTCACAGGGTCTTTAAGGAAGCAGGACTGATCCTCCAAATCAAGCCTTTAACTCTGACCTGTTGAACATCTGGACTCTATGACTCTCTGTACTGTTGGTTTCACTCTTTAGATGTTCTGGTGGTCTTCATGGAGCCAAACTGAAAACACAGATCCCAGGAACACACTGGCAGCTAGGAGATAAACAATGAAGTAAATCCGGTTCAGTGTTTTGGTCTTTCTGGTCCAGTAGCCAGGGTCCTCTTCTTCCTTCCTGCTGCTGAGAAGCAGAACCACTGTCTTCAAAACCTCCCTCAGCTCGTCGCTCAAATTCTGTAAGTCCTGGATCTCCTGGGTCAGCTGGCTGCTGCTGCCCTGAAAAAACAAAAACATACCATGGTGTATTAGAGCGGTTAGAGGAAGAAGAAGATGGAAAAGAGGAGTCATTGAACTGAAAGTCAACAGTGGACCTAATATTCTGTCTGAGAAGCTGCTGATGGGGGGAGGTGTTGAATAAAGGAAGAAAGTGTCAAATCAGCCTTTCTGAGGCTTTCAGATGACTCAGACAGTTACACCCCAAATGATTCAACCCTGATTGGAAATGAGCTCCATGAGCAAAATGTACAAACTTCCCTCTGTTAGCAACAACAAACCAAGAGCCGCATTCAAAGCCCTCTGCGTCTGCTCTCTTTCTGTCACCTAAAGCTGAGTCAGGGTTTGTTCTAGGGGCTCTGGATCTATGGGATGAAGAGAATATGGAGCAGAGAAGGATCACAGCAGTTTGACAGAAATACAATTTTATGCTGACCTCTTTCACCTCTGGCAGCAGCTCAGGAGGCATCCCAGCAGGGGACTGGTCAAAGACACGCACACAAGGAATGGATTTGTTCATGTCTCTAAAGAAACATGGGAAAGCTTAGAGCCTGAACAAAGAGACAACAAATTGAAATGATAGATTCTACATGAGGAAGATCTGGAGAAAGACTCTGCTGCTCCACAAATGAGGCAGCTGTCTGTTTCCTCCTTTCAGTCAGAAAGCTTTCTGTTAATATTGATGTTAGTTGAGCTGAATCTCACCTCTGAAGCACTCGTGGACTTTTCCTGCTTGGTCCCTGTAGTCCTCACCCAGGCTTTGGTCTTTATCTGCCTCTTGGTCCTGGGACACATGGTCCTTTTCCATCAGGTACATCATCAAAATGGTCTCCAAGAGGCTCAGCATCATCAGAGTAAAAACCCCGATACAGTAGACGGCTGAAAGAAGAAAGCAGTGACAGAAAGAGCAAAGCAATCAGTGAGCTCACAGTGAGTTAGTAGGTGCTGCTTAAGATCCATCAGTTAGTGCAGGACTCTGAGCTCCTTTACCTATGAGTGGGATCCTGTCTGAAGAAGAAGGCAGAATATCATTCAGAATCAGCTGCATCACTGTGACAGCCAGCAGCACAGTCACCTTGAAGCTCAGCTTCTCACCTCCACTTTCTGAGATCAGGAAGGAGGCCAAGTCCAGACACAGGAAGAACAGGACGGGGACTATGAAGTTGGCCACATAGAGGACTGAACGCCTCTTTATAGTCATCTGTGAAATCATGGTTAAGATCAGGTTGGTCTTTTTGTTCCAACACTTCAGTTAAGAAAGCTCAACAGTCTTTGTGCCCACTGCATATCAATGAGCTGTCAAATCAGCAGGTTAGCATCATACAGGTTATCATAGAGTCAAAGTCTTTGTTTAATGCTCACTGTTTCTCTCTTTATAGACTGAACTACACTCAAATCAGTAAGCAGTGGGGACAGTTTGGCCATTTCAAAGCAACATCAGTGTTTGGAACCAAACTAGTGGAAAGAAGAAAAACTGGAGCTGTTCAGGATGAGGGGAGCTGAACAGGTGTGTGTTGATCCAAACAAGCTAATGCTCTGCAGCAGTCCATGTTGTTCAATCAATAGAATCAACATGTGAATAGAGTCTGGCCTGTTTGGAAGAGATGGACCAATGGGCTCTATGAAAATGTGTTAGTGTGTGTTAGTGTGTGTGTGTGTTTGTGTGTGTGTGTGTGTGTGTGCGCTTGCGCGTACAGACTCCTGCTGCTGGTACTCACTGTGTAAACCAGCATGCTTGAGGGAATGTTAAATTTAAAGACCATTGTAGTTTCCACGGTTACGTTCATGAGAAGCCACTCCGACTCAGTCTTCATGTAAGCACGAGTATCCTTTAACATGTATCCATTGGGGATACCTGAACGAAGCTGTATTTGTCCCACTGATGATAGAGAAAGAGAGACAAGTGTGAGTATTTTCTTCCAGTTCTAACAAAGACAAGGTATCTGGTCTTGGTGTCATGAAGTCCTGTACTAGCCCAGGGACTCCAGACCCTTTGACCTTGGTGAACTGTTCCTGATGTGTTCATTTTTGTCCTTTTTTTCCCAGAGGGGATCAGAAATGGCTGCAGGAGGAAGTGATGGAAGCAACTGGACAGACCTTTAACCAATCGGAGCCAAGTAGCATGTGACCCAGGGTAGCTCAGAGCTACTTAGAGCGTCCCTGTAAAAAGTGTTGAAATTGTCTGTCAGTGAATGAGAAAGTTGAGCAGTTGAAAGAAGAGGGTCAGTCACAGATTGAACAGAATGTAGAGAGAACTTTAGAGATTATTCTCTATCAATACTATCAAAGTGATGTCCTCACTCTCTGTAAACTCCATCAGATTCTTTGGATCTTTTAGAAACCTTTGAGTTATCAAACTGCCACAATTATCTCTAACCATGAAGGCTCTCTTAACACTTCTTGTTCATGGCTAATTCAACAGAGAGTTAACTGCTCTGATCAATGTTCAGCCATCTGTCACAGCTTTGATATGTCAACGTCATCATTACATTTTTAGGATCAAATCAAATCTGAGATTTTAGTTTCAGTTATAAGCTAGCTGTGATGGTTTGTAAACCAGCAGGGTTTTCTGGGACCCGAAGGGGGACTGAGGCAAAAACAGGTTTGAGGGTTTTTATTGAGAGATTAGGTTTAGATGGTGAGATGGAGAGTGTGGCTGTCGGTGAGCAGCTGTAGGGGTGATCCTTAGAGGCACTGGAAAGAGAGACATACAAGGGTTAGTCCCCAAGAGATCCAAAAAACACACATGCACAAAAACACAAGAGATACTATATCGATCTGATTACCACGGTGAGAGCAGGAATCAACTGGCCGGCCCATTCCTCCAGCAGAGCTTAAGTGCCGGCGCTCCTAATCACCCAACTCGAGACAGGTGTGCAGAGTGCAGCCGCAGGAAACCTCTAAGCAGCTCCACAGAGAGGGGAGGGGAAAGGAGAGAGAGAGCAGCTTCCACAACAGCCAGGATCATGACACCAGCTAACAAAAAGATAAATATCTGCAGCGCTCAGCTCACAGCTAAAATATAGTCCCTGTCATCTTTAGTGTGATGGAGGCCAGCTGGATGCTGATAGGGTTAAAAAGTGTTCTAATGTCTCTGAATCAAAAACAGCCAGAAAATAAAACTTAATCCTACTCTACCCTTAAAGAAATAACAAACAATAAGTGACTTTAAGTCAAATGATAATGAAGATGAAAAGATGGAAATATCTCTAACTGTAAAATGGATGAAAGAAATGTGTTTTCTACATGTCTAAAGGTCCCACACAGTCGTAATTAGGCTCAAACAAACAGCTCGTTGTAATAAATAATAGACATGAGAATCAAAAAGTCAAATGTGGAGCATGTTTGGTCCCTGATCCCAAGAATCAGAGATTTAATGTTAAAAACACAAACATTCAGAGTTATACTCACGCTCATGTTGGATTGACTTGAATGTTAAGTTGCAGATCTGAGTGTCAAAGGGAAATCTGTAGAAATCCATCTTACAGGTGCTGACCAGCACCATGCCACTCTTTTGATTTATCCATCCATTAAACCTCATGGTGAGATACTGAGTGTTAAAGAGCTTATCTTTGTTTGTTCTGAAAGAGACAAAAAACAAGTGACTCTAAAAGCATGCTGTAGATTCAAAGTGTTGAAAAATTCTCTTTGTGTTTCTGCTTGAAATGAAGGCAAAAAGTTCATCATTTGAGTCAAATGAAGCTCTGAGCTCATCTCAGTGACAAAACGATAAAAACACTTTGACGGCACAGACTGAGCCCTAACACCTCAGACAGCAGCATGGACACATGGAGAGAGGACAGGTGCAGAGGGTCTTGTTACAGACCTGTGTCCTGGTAAACTCTGGATGTGGCTTAAAGTGTCACCAGTCTGTCACCTAGATAAGATCTCCCTACAAGTTCAAAGGGGGACCTTTGGAACTGAAACACCAGTAGATCTCTGCTCTGGCTTGATAATCCACATTCTTGCTTTTAGTGGATCCTTTCAGACCTGTTCAATCCTCTTTGTCTTTAGAGCTCTTCTCCTTTTAAGGGTAGATTGAAATTTGCCTTTCCTCATGAAAAAAGAAGAATCAGTGAAATAGCAGCCTCCACTACCACCTGCTAGCTGTGACAGCAGCAGAAACTGTCCTAACAAAAACAACCTTTCAGAATCTCAATAGTGCTGTAGGGCTACCACATCAGTTATAAATATACAGTTTAAGGATTTTACTGGTCTGAAATATCTAAAGAAAAATACATCAAGATCGTTCCTCCCTGCAGCCATCAGAGTTTTTAATTCTTTAATCTTTGGAAGATGAGCCCAAACAACATGAATTTCCCTTTGGGGATGAATAAAGTATTCTATCTATCTATCTATCTATCTATCTATCTATCTATCTATCTATCTATCTATCTATCTATCTATCTATCTATCTATCTATCATGTAAATCAGGGGTTTCCAAAGTGTAAGACAGTGAACCTCTCTTCAGAGAACATGAGGTCGTAGGGGCCTCCCCTATTTAAATAAAACAAAAACTACTTATAATAAATAAACACTCCACTCTGGTTGGAACCACAAAACATATGAATGTTTATTTTATAAATTCTGTTCTAAACCAGTCCCCCAAATTTTAGCTGAAATGGGTAGGAATTAGATGAATTTCGTTCAATGCCTATATGTTCATTTATCATGATGACTTCATGAACATCAAACATTAAAATAAAATTAGATGAAAGCTCTTGAGCCAAGAAAGAAAGCATGTCCACTACTGCAAAAGAGAATAAAAGATCAATCAAAATTCAGGAATTAAAAAATCATTCAATTACAGATCAATCATACACAGAGCTGCTTTTAGCATCTGCAAAACTCTTGTTTAAGAAGACTGTTTAGTACAGCTTTTCAAACGCCAAAAGATTACAAATTCACAGTAAACAAGGTACACACTGTGGCCTTGGAGAATCTGGTGAAAGAAAAACCCAACTTTAAATATCCGTCGTTACCATTGTGCAAAATACGTAGGGGTCTGAGACCCCAAAATTGATATATGAGACCTGCTAAAAGGCTCAACGGCAACATTTCCAGAGGTCTCTTAAGAAGTACATTTCGCCATACATCGTTTAGCTGAGTTCATATGTTCACATTAGTGTGTGTTTGTGGACACATGCCCCTGAGGGATACGTGAGTGTCCTGTTTGGTTGCAGAGCAGAGCAGTTGTCCTGTAGCTGCCTGCATGGTTGCGCGTTCACAACTCTCCTCCGCTCTCTACAAAGCGCATGGCAATGTTCCACCCCGATACACACAAAGGATAAACAAACATGTGTGTACGCACACACAGAGACGAGCATGCAGACAGCATCAGGGAAAGTAATGATGAAACTACAGTGCATTTGTTTCCATAATTTTTGTGCTCAGTGCTAATTCAGACATGTAGTTTCTCTTCTTGGGCCTCCCCTGGACCCTTTAGCAGCCCCCAGGGGAGGCGGGCCTCACAGTTTGAAAACCACTGATTTAAATAAATGTGAAGTTAGGTCCAGAGTTTATTCAAGGCTGTTGTGGCTGACCAAGCTTCACAACCTACTCCTACCACAACCAGCATTTAACAGCAAAACAGTCAAAAACACAAACACTGGTCCTGAATCACGTCTCACAAGAGCAAGAGTGGAGCCACATATTTCTGTACAAAACTCTTTAAGCGCTTACTAGCTCCAACTACGTGTCTTCCTCTTGAATATTTAATTAGCCAGCATCAACTCCCAGTTCTCATGCATGCGTCACATGGGCTGTGAAATGGGAGTGAGTGCTTCAAATTGGCAGCTCAGCCCCACCCCCCAGTCTCTGCTCCACGTACTCTACTTATGCTGCATTTGTATTCAGAACTGGAAAGTCTGGAGTGGGAATGGCGTCACCGCCGAGTTTAGCATTCCAGTTGCTTGCCATAACAGTAGTATTTCTGTATATCAACATTAAATAATACTATATACATGGCTGACTTATTGCAACAAACATTAGTCAGAAATTCTAAAATTAAGAGAATCTAACAGGAGCTTAGTTACTATTTACCCTGGAACCTCAGAATATCCAACTTAGAACTCAGGGATAGTGTGAGTGCTCCAGCTTCCAAGTTGGAAATTCTGACCTTGGTGGGGGGCATTCAGTTGGGTGTTCCCACTCGGAACTTGGAAATTCCAACAAATGCAGCACTGGAATAATGGAGAAATGTTGTGTACTGGGCGTTCGTGTAGTGACGTAATGACTACACGACACGCCCACTAGATAAGACGGAAATCACAGAAAAACACGCGAGACACTGTTGAAAGTTTATAAAAAGGAAGAAGACAAAAAATAAGAATGAGCCATGGAAAGATTATCACTATTATTATGTCAAGAATTGAATAGACATATTTCTGTGTGTGCTGCAACATTTAATAACTTTAATCTTCTTTTTGGACAGTGAATTGAAAAATGATGAAAAAAACCCCCTGGTGCAGCACCTGTCAGGGGAGGCAGCACTCAAATTAAAAAGTTTCCAGCTGAAAATGGAAAGAGCCCTCTCTTCTGAGGCTTTTCTCAGCCATTTATGATATAAAATATAGATTGGGAAGCTTTGAAACATGTTGCATTTTTATTATTTGCATAGCAACATGCAAGTTTTACATTTCACAGAGCCATCGCACTAATAAATGGGAACAAATATTACAAGCTTCACTGAAAACATTGAGAGCCGCATCCCTGCGTCCAGAAATTGCCTGGACGCATGCGCTCTCTTCCAGCTTCCTCCCACGGTTCCACACAATAATGAACTCATAATCTCAAATATATATATGTATACATTTATCATACATAAATATATATATACATATATGTTTGTATTTTAGCTAATTAATTCTTGTCCCGAGTTGTTTCTTTAATTATTATCATTATTTTGTGGCAGAGTCAAAGAATATTAACATTTCAACGCTTTAAAATCAATTCATTATAAGGCAACAAGCAAAACGGTATTGAGTGTAAAAGCAGAGCAGAACATTCAAAGTTTAAATGCTACCCGGGCTCATATCTCTTTAAGAACAGTATAGTGGGCGTGTCATGTATTGACATCACTACGTGACACTCCCACTACATTATACCACCAGGGTTTTTTCTATCATTTTCAATTCACTGTCCAAAAAGAAGATTAAAGTTATTAAATGTTGCAGCACACACAGAAATATGTCTTTTCAATTCTTTACATAATAATAATGATAATCTTGATAAACCTTGGCTCATTCTTATTTTTTGTCTTCTTCCTTTTTTTAACCTTTAACAGTGTCTCGCGTGGTTTTCCGTGATTTCCGTCTTATCTAGTGGGCGTGTCGTGTAGTCTTTACATCGCTACACAACACGCCCACTACACGACGCGCCCACTACACGACAGGCCTCTGTCTTGCAAGCCGCAGACAGATACACTTGGATTAATGGCCACTTATCAATTTCATGTACGCCTAAAATGTGCTGTGATAGAGAGAGAGTGCTTCTGATTGGCTGCTAAGCCCCATCCCTACTCCAAGTCTCAGCTGCACTTGTGCAGTGAAATTTGATCATTCTTTTGTGTGTGTGTGTGTGTGTGTGTGTGTGTGTGTGTGTGTGTGTGTGCGTGTGAGTGTGTGTGTGTGAGTGTGTGTGTGTGTGTGTGTGTGTAAATTATACTTGTTTTTGCAGCTAGGTGAGGTCCTGACCGTATGAGAGGCAGATTTTGCAAGATTTTAAACTGCAGTTATAGAGCAAAAACCTTTATGGCAATGCAGTGAATAGCACAAGGCTTTGATACACATATATGCATTTTAAGCCTGTACTGTTAAAAATGAGCGAGTTAAAAACGGGGTACAGAGAGAACAATCATGTCCTGGAGGGCAGACAATTCACCTTGTAGCAGATGGGAAGATTTCCTACACTCCTGTCAGACTGAAGCTCTCTGAGCAAAAACTGTCTCTCAGAAGAGTTAAGAAAGGATTCCAAATGAAGGAGGAAGGCGGTAAATCATGTCTGAAGATTGAGGTATGAAGACGTTGTAGACATTTTTACAAAAAAAAAAAAAAAAAAAAGGTGGAATCTGTGACTGCAGCGCACTCTGAGTTGCCACATCATGTGCTTATCTCTTGTGAGAACGCTTTAATCATCATGTTGCTTGAACAGTGATATCTCACAAACTGTAGAAGGGCATAAAGCTAAAGACATCCATTCAGCTGCGAGTGTGACTCTGTGACGGCGTGCACTCCGTCATGGAGGGGGAGTGTGTAGGGGGCCCATAGAGGGTGCGTCTCAATGCGTTAACTTGGTGCTTCCTCCGTCCTATCTCCTCCACGACATCAGAAGTACTTTCCCAGTCACCATTTTGAAGACTGTCCCAAAGCGACAGAGGAGAGAGGAGAGAGGCTGGAGGGGACTGATCGGAGGAGTTATAATCGAGGAACACGAGAGCCGGCTTTGGGGAAGTCTTTTCACTGACAGACACGCCCCCATATAGAATATCACTCTCTGATTGGACACTGCAGCGGGTCAGACTTTACATGACACTTCACAAACGCAACAGAGTTTAATGAGAGAAAAGTCGAGCTGAAAACAGGCACAGAGGATCATTTAGAAACGGATCATAAATCTGGTAATACAGTGTTCGCTGTGAGTTTAAAGCACAAAACACTGAACACAACCATCATCAAATCAATTTAACAGAGGATTAATACAAAAAACTGACTGATAAATAAAATCTTCCTGAGACACAATAAGGTGGGTTACATTAATAAGCTTCAGAGTTCACAGTCAGATGGGCTCTATAAAGGCTAAATAATTCATAAATAATCTTACAATTACGCATTTTACCGGAAAAGTGATCCATGAGCTTTTAAACAGCACACAGAATAAACAGAGAGCAGGTTTTCTTCATGGTAACGTGTGTGTTTAACAGGTTAAAAACACGGATAAATCTCTGTCACTGTTTCTGTTTGATCAGAGTTATTACAGCGCACGTGCCCAGACGCGCAAACAGCTGTTAGAGCTGACTGACAGATGATCCAGAGGTGATCAGCTGATGCCGTCATCACTGAAACACGTCGCTTCATGTGACGCTCTGAAGGAGGAGGATGTCCCATTGCTCTAAAAACGAATCTCCTCCATCCTCTCTCCTCTCTTCATTTCCTCGCGTCTCTCCCATGCATCTCTGGTGGGAGGGACTAAGACGCAAGTGAATGACGCAAGTGGAGGAAGGAAGGATGGAACTTTGGAGCTTTGAGACGCACCCAGAGACGCACCAATTGTGTCATCTTTGTTGTATGGCCTTTGTCTTTTTCTTACTGCCCTCTGCTGGTTTGGGGGTGCAGTGCAGTCCCTTTTATCGCTTCTCAGCACTGCTTTGGTTTGTTTAATCTTCATGAGACTAAAGCTGCTGAGGAAATGCAGACAACAAGGGGGAATTTATGTTTTTGGTCCTTTTGGTTGAAAAGCACCCTCAGAAAGTGATGTTCCAGAGGCACCTGAACTCTAGGGGGACAGTCAGAACTACTCTCTGGCCTGAATAGGCTCAGAGGGGTCAGGGTATTGGGGTTAGTGAGGAGCATGAGGAACTGTCTGATGATACATACATACATACCAACACAGTGAATGTTTTAAAGGAAAACAAAGGTTTGTAACGAAAACTGAAAGAGTTTGGTCAGAAAGCCTTGTGCACAGAGCTTTTTCTGCTGTGGAGGACAGAAAGACAAACTTACACCTCTTCAATGGTTAAATCTGGTTTCCACAACAGCTCAGTAGGAGCAGTGATCTCGTAGGTCTCACAGAAATCCCTCGGTTTCCAGTTGATAAATTTATTTTCCCACCACTTAAAAGAACAAGATGTAAAGTTCAGTTAGTTGAGTCATATGGTCTTTTAACAAAAAAGACCAAAAAGTCAAACAAAAAGTCTTTAGAGTGAACTCACCATCATCATCCAAAAGTAAGAAACTAATTCCTGTTCCTTTTCTTTCTACGAGGAGAAACAAGAAAGTCCTGATCAAGCCTCAAAGGTCAGATAAACCTACATTTAATTATCATAAATGCCAGCAACAGCTTTAAAAAAAACATTAGCAACAACAAAATTCTGAAAAAGCTGAGTCATGTCAAAGAAGAAGCAGGAGAAACTATGTGTCATTATCAACAGGTTAGTCACATGAGTGAGTCGAAAAAAATGAGCCTCCAGAGAGGATTTCATCATCTGCACAACATGATATCATGAGAGGATGAGAGAATCTGGAGAAACCTCTGAACAACAGGGACAAGAACCAAAACTATGACCAGATGGACCTCAGGCAGCTCTGCATTAAAAACAGACATGACTCTGTTGAGGAGATCACTGCATTCATGAAAACAGACATAACTCTGCAGAGGAAATCACTGTATCAATAAAACAGACTTTACTCTGTAATGGAGATCCTTGAAAACTTTTGGGAACTGAAGAAAGTTAGGGTTAGGGAGTCTTTCTAAAATAATTCACAAGTAATTTATGTTAGAGACAAAAGAAAGGAAAGACAAACTGACTGATGAGAAAGAATGACTGCTGTGTTGAAATTAGTGGATAACTTGAGGTCTAGAAACTGGACTTCATCCATTGGTCCATGGTCCAACTAAACACAGAGTCAGTTTGAGATCTACTCCCACAGACATTAATCCATAAAGCAGTAATATGGCTTCGGCAGAAGACAAAAAAAAAATTAATTGAAGGTTAAAAACACTTACCACGTCTAAAATGCTGTAGAGGTTTATAAACAGCATTACATTTGTGGGGCTCCTGATATGTTTGGTTGGGCGGGTCCAGTAAAACTTGACTTTGTCCGATAAATGAAAGTAATTTACGATGTTGGTATAATTACAATGATCTGGCCAATCACCTACAGAGAAGACAAGACATTTTCATTAAAACAGTAATTTCCCTGTAAAAGAAGCAGTCATTAAGTCTGACTGTAAACTGGAGAGTAGTCACTTTATGTTCCTGTTCCTGGTTTGAATAAAACAGTTCTGTGAACTGCAGTAACTAATGACTGAGAAGAGTCACAAAGCATACAGTGACTTCTTTTCCAACTCAGCATGGCAGAGTGTGTGAACATAGCTGTACCCAGAGTCAAGAGGAAGATTGAACAGAAGAGCAGCTTGTGGCTTTAATTCAAAGAAAATGACTGAACATTAAGTTTTTCATTCAGCTCCAGTGTTTGGTCAAACGAGCTAAATGTCATGGGAATTAATCAAAAACTTGATAACTGTGAACAAGATTACATAAAACAGTCTGTATGTAATACAATAAAATTTGAATAATAACCTTCATTTATGAATCACTTTAACAAATAAAGGATCATACCTTCCTCAGAGTCGTACTGATCATCAGGAGGCTGAGTGTGATTGGAGCTGCTTCCACCTGACACAGAAAGAGTTCACAGGTTTTCATGTTGTCGTTATTTTCATGTTTATGTATTCAAGCAGGCTTTTGGAACCACAAGGTGAAGGTGATCAGCAGACCTCAGGGACCGCGGTGGAGTGTAAATATTTAAAAGGTCAGGTACTGAGGTGCTGATCCATGTAAAGATTTAAACACAAACAATAAAAATTTAAAATGAAATCCAAAATAAATGAGAGGGTCCAGCTGCAGACCTCCACTCTCAGCCGATTAACGGCTGCTCCAACGAATCGGAAGCCAGCTCCAATGTGAGACGGATGCGACGTAAAACTGTTCCCTTTTTTCAGTATTACATGTCTGATTGGCTATTCCACCTCCAGCTCCTCTGACGTAAGACAATCCTATTGGCCCTCGTTTATCAATCTTGGTGAGAATTTGCGCAGATCTGGGTGTAAAAATCAGTTTACCAATGTTCACGTGTGATTTATGAAACGTGCATACCAGGACCAATCACGGCGTACGCCTGATCAGCTGTTGATAAATGCGGCGTCTGAAAACAACCGGTTACATAACACGCCCCTAATTATTCAAGGTAAAGCTGGCCGAACCCAGGGCCGGTCCTACACATTTTGGTGCCCCAGCGAGATTGGCATTTGCGTGCCCCCCCTGGGTGCCCCCCCCCAACAAACATTACTCAGACATCACCACGAATTAAAGAACACAAACATGTTTTTTTTATTTTCTGGCTCATATAACAAAGTCAGTTTTACTCCTTTAAGGAGGTAGGAGAAAAAAATACAAATAAAATGCTAAAACAGTCTTCAAACAAGATAATTGTGCATTGGATGTCTCATTCACATTTATAGAGGTCATATAGTGAAGTTTTAACAAAATTACTAACAAAGTCAGCCAGTCCTAGTGGCAGTAAACATTTTTGTATGCATAGAAAAGGTGCTATTCAATACTCTTTGTATCACATCAAAGTCAGTTTTACTCCTTTAAACACGGATGATAAAATAAAATGTATAATGTTAAAATAATAAAACAAACATTTGGTTGAACAACATGTTTCAGAGAGTGGTGTAGATGGGAGATCACCAGATGTTTGGGCTAGAGGAGCTGCACAGTGTGTGTCAGTGGAGGAGGTGCTGGATGTTGGGGATGTTGGAGCTGAAGGTGCAGCTGTAAACAAAGCACATTCATGCTCTTACACCACTGCATTGTCTTTTGTGTACAGTAATGTTACTGCACATAAACAAAACAAATACAATTTATTAAATTTGACTAAATCCTACATGTAATAGCAAGGTGTAACTGTAAACTACACCAACTTATCAATTACACGAGACCACAAATAATTGGCTGGAGTTACTTACATGCTTCAGAGAGTGGTGTAGAAGTCCCTTCTCCTCCAGGAGTTGGGGGCTTCAAGAATTTGCTGAGTGTGTCTGTACGAACACAGGTACAGTTATTAGCCTAGCAAAAGCATGTATAGCTGCACAGTACAAACAATTTAAATCATTTTTGTAATTGATAATTGTAGTCACATTATCACTGATATAATGGGGCAGCCTGCTACTAATTTTGAGACTCAAGGCAAGCATGATGACAAGGGTTTGGGTTTGTACCTCTGCAATGCAGGTGTAAAGTAGTAACCTAGTTTTTAGTAATAAAACTACTACCAAGCCCAAACGTGAGGAATGAGCATTCATCTCAATCTGTATGAATCTATCAATAGCCCATCATAACATTGCATTATCTAGCTAGCTTTACCTTTAGCTTTACTACTTTTATTATTACTTTATTACTTAGCTAACACTAGCGTTAGCGCCTGTCAGCCTAAAATAACACAGAAACGCAAAACAGCGCTTTGTTGACATAGCTTACCTCTTAATTGGGCTTTCCTTTCCTCCTTCTCTTTTCTCCGTTTTCTGCCCTGCGCACCTGAGGGTTTGTGCCTTTTCATTTTTAAAGAACGCTACCTGTCTGCCTGATATGATATGCGCGGCGGCAGCGGCACCAACATAGGGTGCGTCTCAATGCGTTAACTTGGTGCTTCCTCCGTCCTATCTCCTCCACGACACCGGAAGTACTTTCCCAGTCACCATTTTGAAGACTGTCCCAAAGCGATAATTGCGCTCAGAGGAGAGAGGAGAGAGGAGAGAGGAGACTGATCGGAGGAGCTATGATCGAGGAGACACGAGAGCCGGCTTTGCGGAAGTCTTTTCACTGACCGACATGCCCCCATATGGAATATCACTCTCTGATTGGACGCTGCAGCAGCTCAGACTTCACATGAAACTTCACAAACACAACGGAGTTTAATGAGAGAAAAGACGAGCTGAGGACGGGCACAGAGGATCATTTAGAAACTGATCATAAATCTGGTATTAAAGGGTTCGCTGTGAGTTTAGAGCACAAAACACTGAACACAACCATCATCAAATCAATATAATCAGAGGATTAATACAGAAAACTGACTGATCAATAATATCTTCCTGAGACACAATAAGGTGGGTCATATTGATAGTAATATAACCCACTTTATCTGATCGTGAACTCTGAAGCTTCAGAGTTCACGATCAGATTGGCTCAAGATAAAGGATAAATAATTCATAAATAATCTCACAATTACGCATTTTACCGGAAAAGTGATCCGTGAGCTTCTAAACAGCACACAGAATATACAGAGAGCAGGTTTTCTTTATGGTTACGTGTGTGTTTAACTGGTTAAAGGAACAGACAAATCTCTGTTACTGTTTCTGTTTGATCAGAGTTATTACAGCGCACGTGCCCAGACGCACAAACAGCTGTTAGAGCTGACTGACAGATGATCCAGAGGTGATCAGCTGATGCCATCATCACTGAAACTGGTCGCTTCATGTGACGCTCCGAAGGAGAGGATGTCCCATTGCTCTAAAAACGAATCTCCTCCGTTCCTCTCTCCTCTCTTTATTTCCTCGCGTCTCTCCCATGCATCTCTGGTTGGAGGGACTAAGACGCAAGAGAACGACGCAAGTGGAGGAAGGAAGGATGGAACTTTGGAGCTTTGAGACGTACCCCATGTAGTTGTGTTTACGCGCACGTCTTGATTGGGCTGCGGTTGCCAGTTGTGCAGAGACATATCCCCCCCCACTAAAGCAAGCAGCAGCAGCATCGTGTCTCTGTTCAAGTGCATCAGCCAGGCCAGATGAAATATTGTAAATAAAAAGTGTATTGATTCTTGCTTATTTGTTCATTGTGTAGAAAAGGAGGGGGGCACCTGGGCGCCCAAATATTCTTATTTTTATTTTTTATTTTTTTGTGAGGCGCCCCAAGCACACCTGGCGCCCCAGGCAAGAAACTGCTTCGCCTGTAGGACGGACCGGCCCTGGCCGCACCCACGGAATTTACGACATGGGGTGCTTCCCAATGTGCCAAAAAAATGCAGTCTCCTATCTCCTCTCTCCTCCGCGACACCGGAAGTACTTTGTGAGCAGCCATATTGGAGGACATTCCAAAGTGCCAAATGTGCTCGGAGGAGAGAGGAGAGAGAAGAGAGGAGACTGAGCTGGAGGAGGCATAATCGAGGAAACACAAGTGCAGGCTTCGCGGAAGTCTTTTCACTGACAGACACGCCCCCTTGTAACGTATCAGAGCCGGCCACAAAGCGTCAGCTGTCCACATGTGTGAAACGTGAGCACCATGGAGCAAGATACGCTGTTTAAGTGTAAAGCCTGGCTCGCACTTCAGGATTCTCGCCCCGATTTAACCCAGATTCGGTCCTCCCCACAATCAGGGAAAAAATCTGGTCGGAGACTTAAATCAGCCCCGACGTTCGGCAAAGATTATCTTCTAGTGTGAGCGGTTGACAGATGAATCTTTAGCCCCACGATCGTCTCACAGACTCGTCGGAGCTGCCCCGATAATTTTCAAACATGTTTGATATTTATCTGGATGATTACAACATTCATTCTCACTGAGGATGACAACAAACAATTAGAAAGAGCCCCAGAGACCGGACAACAGACAACAAGGCTTAAAGTGAAACTGAAAGGCTCCGGGTCAGCTGACTGCGCGCTCCACTGGCTCACTCCAGCCAGTTCAATAATGCCTTTAAAAATAACACATAACCACGCCATTTTCATACAGTAGCAAACTGTTGTTTTCTCAGTGATGGGTGTGAGATCATGCCATTATTGGCTGATACAGCAACAGTTTCACCTCTGTCCCTCTGCGTGCGCGTAATGGATGAAAGGCACCGCTGCAGACAGCTCTGCTTCTCTCTCCTCCTGTCCCACCAGTGAGCTAAGCAGTGCTTATAGCAGAATAAACACATTATTTATGAACACAAAGTGGCCCCAACATAAGAATTAAAAACTATCACTCTGGGCCTGGGAAAACGTGACATTTTTCTTTTTCATTCATGAACATATTCATGTTAAACTGATTTAAAAGTGAATATGAATTTTCCGTGGTCGAGCGCCCTGTTGTTTACATTATTTTCCTTAATTTAGTTTCTCCCGTGCGTTCGGACCGGTTTATCCAGCTGTGATGCTGTCATCACTAAAATACGTCGCTTCATGTGACGCTCATAAAATGAACCTCCTCGTCTCCTCTCTCCTCTCTTCGTTTCCTCGCGTCTCCGGCATGCATCTCTGGTGGGCGGGACTAAGACGCAAGTGGAGGAGGCGAGTGGAGGAGGCGTGGATGGAACTTTGGAGCTTTGAGAAGCACCCATGGAAGGACGCATTACGGGGAAAAAGGAACTTCTCCATGCCTGTAATCGGCAACGCTATAGCAGCAGAGGTAGAGAGGAAATGACACGTTGCTGCGTTGTTCAACAGTCGGAAAATAGAGCGAATCAGAAAAAAAATCATCTGCAAGGAAATCACTGCAGTAATTCAGCAGCGTGGATGTGACAAACTAGAATACATCTGAGTTTGAAACATTTAATTTACACATCGTTTGTTTACACCTTGGTTAAGTAATCCTTGTTGTCTGACTGTTAGAAGCCACAATATTGGTTATTGTTTCCATTCAGGACCAGAAACGTGGAAAGTTGTCTTTCAAAGATGTGTTTGAGCTCTTAAAGAAGCTGCAGACTCCAGCCTGAACCTGAACCTGTCACAGACTGAGGAGGGAGTGGAGCTGAAGTGTGTCATTCGTGCGCAGTTACACACAGGTAGTCCAGAGATTTATTCGTACCATGAGACGAGCACATAGGTTGTGATCTCATGTAAATGAACGTCCTTCGTAAGGATCAATATATTGATCCTTACAATATTATCATTTACATCATCTTCACGGTAAATCCTGTAATCAATACCGCTTCCTTAAAATAAAAACCTTTTTTAAAAGTTTGATCCAGCGTCGTCTGAATGTTCTCTGCGGAGACTTTATCATGGACATGGGAGTGCATTAAAAACTTATAACAGCCTCTCTATTTACACATTTTTCGGTAAACCGATCGAGGAAACATTTTTTGTAAACGTAGAAATCAGCTGACAGCTCCTGCTGTTCTTTCATAGCGAAGTATTTTATAGATTGGCGGAATAACAGTGAGCAGTTAAAAGCATTCTTGATGTCATATCTAATTCAAGGATCTAAATCTAAATAATCTAAGAACATGAGTTTTTAATTCTGAAAATGTTTTTGTTCATATGATCTAATAATTCTCCTTCACAGATGGATTTCCCTCGGCACAACCCGGCTCTCCACTGGCATGAACGACGCCCATGTTCAGATTGATAAATGCCAATCTGTGCGTGGAAAGGAGCGTACACTCATTTTTCAGGCATACGCACGTTTGATAAATGAGGGCCATTGGATTGTTGAAATTACTCTAATCGTATCACATAAACAAATATGAATAATGAAACAGACTTGAACTTATTTTACTTTTATGTGTTGAATATGATAAATTAATATCTTTAAACCTTGTATTGATGCTGCTATCTCCGTTGTACAGTTACAACAGCAGTTATGTAAAAGAAAGGTTGTGATAGGACTCTCAGGCAAATAAAACAATTGTGCATCTCAAATGAAAACGCTCAGGATCATTGCATAAAACGGAGGAGCTCACGCACTTATGTTGCTTTGCTCATAACCTGCATTTTGTAACTCTTATTTTAATGCAACACACGCAGAAAAATACGCATGTCTGCCCAAATTAACTTTTAAGACAATAATCTGGAGCGTTTTCTTTTCATTTCCTTAGTATTACGTCATTTCCTTCTGACAGTGGAGGAGTATATGACATCACTTCCTTCTGACGATGGAGGTGTAGAGTATCCAAGACAAGTCGGCTGAGAGTGGAGGTCTGCAGCTAGACCAGTCTTTTTCAACCCCATTTGAATTCCAGGCGACCCCATGTGGGCTTGCCTGGAATTCAAATGGGGTCGCCTGGAATTTCCAGCAGTTGATTCATTAAAAAAAAGAAATAATAAAAATTAAAAAAAAAAAATATATATATATATATTATTAATGATTGAATAGGCCCGTATATTTCATTTAAATTAAAACACCAAACATTTTCGTTTATAATAATTACTATTATGTAACTACTACTAATAATAATAAAACAAGTTTAACCCTCTCTACTGGATGTTACGTCAGACATGAGATGCGCTCTCCCCACCACACCACATTACTTTGAAAACAAAAAAACACAAATAAACAGACTCCCACTGAAAAAATCTGATATTGGTCTGCATTCACGCTTTATTTAGAGAATTTTCAGTGCGTTACTTTCACACAAAACACCGCTTAACAAGGCTCTAGTTCTCATTGTGTCGTAAAACAGTGCTACCGCAGCTGGCTACCTGGCTACGAGGCGCTCGCCCCTTGGTGTATCAGTCCGCACGCACAGCTTGACAGATATAAACAAACACAGGTAGTCTGCCAGGACGGAGAGACACAATGAGAACTAGAGCCTTATTAAACGGTGTTTTTGTATATATATATATATATATATATATATATATATATACTTATATATATATACTTGGCGCTACCCAAGTAGCTGCCTGTTGCAGCAGCTCTCTCGTCTTTGTCCGTTTCTTGTAATTTTTTCGTCTCTTTTTCGTCATCTTTGTATTTGGAGTGGATCATCACTTTGTATGGTTCATTGTCGGTCACGGACACCAAACTTTTTGTGTCTTCGGCGGTATTTTTTACTACTTTTCTCCTGTGTTTGTCTGGAGATCCTACATGTAACCATGGCTGCATTGTTTACATGCGAAATTAGCTGTTAGCAGCCTGTAGCATGTCAATGCTAACTAGTGTAGGGCTTGATGATTTCCCTCGAGCTGAGGAGGAGGCGGTGAGGACGACGTGCTGGTTCTCGGATGTGAGCTGGGAGGTGACGACATGGACCTGTCCTTCCATCCATCGTAGTTGGGAACGTGGGATCTCGCTCCGGGGGATGGATGAGCTAGCTGTGCTAACCCAGCGGCATCATGCTGTTCACGGACGTGGCTGATGGAGCAGACATCGGACGCCGCAACACATCGGAGGAGCTTCGCCTGCTGTGAGCAGACAGGATTCAGGAGACAGAGACTGAACAGACTGCTGGGGAGGCTCAGTCCTGGACCCTGTGGAGGTGGAGACTGGCTGGGCTGGAGAGTGGTGGACGAGTGGTGGACGGGATGTCGTCATCTAATTTCTTATGGACATTTTTGTACTTTCTATACTCTTTCTTACTTTTGTTTTCTTAAATGCTGCGGTGACTCCTGAATTTCCCCTCGGGGATAAATAAAGTATTTTCTATTCTATTCTATTCTATTCTATTCTATTCTATTCTATTCTATATATATATATATATATATATATATATCGAAATCTATTACATGAACAAAAACAATCATTTGTTTTAGGTGTCTGGGGTCGCCCGAAACTTTTGATGTAAAAATGGGGTCACAGCCCAAAAAAGGTTGGGAACCACTGAGCTAGACACTCTTGAAGCAGTTTGTGGGGTTTCCCTGCGCTCTCTCTCAACTCTGCTTTGGGCTGAGCAGGAGCTCACTTTGTGAGCTTCACTTCATGTGATTATCAGCTGATCAGATCATTATAGTGATCACCAAGAAGCACTGCTGTTTTGCCTAACGTGGCTTCGCCTTACGCCGCCTGGTATTACTGGACTTTGCTTTGCTTTATATGTTTTGCCTTGACTCGGCTGGGCCATGGTACACCTGGGTTTGGCTGCCTGAGTCATATGTGTATCCTGCCCAGAACCAAACTTAATTGTCGTTGAGCCTGCTGAGTCTGGGCCTTACTTGTGCTCTCTCAGCCGAACTTAACTTGGCTCAGAACAACTGGGCCTATTTGTTTTAAGTGTGTGAAAGTGAGTTAATTAATTTGATTTGGATTTCTTCTTTTGGATTTTGGTTCAGCACTGATTTGAGTCATTTTGTTTCTGTCTCCTTTTCTTCCTGGTTTGATATTTCCTTTTTCCCCTTTTGGTTTATTCGCTTATTTCCTTGTGCCTTAATTCTTTTGTTGTCATATTAGAACTTTGGACACAGTTATTTCTTTTGGTTTGTTTCTTTTGTGAATAACAGTTATTTCTGAGGGTTGGTTTGGGTACCCCAAGGGTAATGTGGTATTGACTGTTTATTTGTGGTAAAGTAATTTTGGTTCAGTTATCTGTTTTCTGTTATTTCTTTATTATCCAGTGTAGTAGTTGTGTTCAGGCTACTTTAGCAGTTACCTTTGGTGGCCTTAAATGTATTTTTGATTTATTTGTGGGTTAGTTGGGTTTTTGGTTTGTGTTAATTGAATTAATTTTCTCTCCCTCTCCTTATAGGACTGGAGTCTGGTGGTGGTGGTCCTGGGTTCCTGGTGGTGGTGCTCCCCCTCCTCGTGTGTGGTGTGGTTCTTCTTGAGTTTTTGCACAGTTCAGTGTGTGTTTTTCACAAGTTACTGGGTGTTCCCTTCCCCGTCACATCCCAATCCAGCCCACTGGTGAGCCCAGTCCTGCCAGGTCCCCTTTTTCCCTTGTTTTCTTGTCTTTTGGAGTGTGTGGGTGCTTTTTATAAATTAAACCTTTTAATCTGTTCTTGTTTGAAAAATAAAGTTTCTGTGTACTTTCTAATGTGAACCACGTCTCTGGTTCCTCTTTGTGGACTGACCTGTGTGCCTATCATCAGTGAAAGTGAACCCTTTCCCTGGGTGCAAGTCCAAGGGTGGCGTTGCCTGGCTCTATTATCAAAAGTAAATTAAGGGAAACTCAGACCCCGTCCACTCTAGAGAGAGTGTGTGTGTGCGTGTTTAGGCTGGTTTCTTTCACCTCCTCCACTCGCCACATTTTGATAACAGAGCTTTGCAACTTTTATATAACTGGTTGGTTGTTCCTTACTTGACCTACTGTTTTGAAGTATGAGGAACTGCAAGTTAAACTTCCATCCTGCCAAACTTCATTTTACAAAAAAGAGCAATAAGGAATATTAACAGAAGTCCATACAGAGCTCCCTTAAACCCCAGTATTCATTAAGTTACAGTTGCTGAAGCTTAATCATAGATTTCAACATGCTACAATTTATGTAAAAAGCTAATAAAAAGCTCTGACCATCAAACATTCAGTACAAATTTAAAAAGGGAGAAAGCATTACAAGTTAAAAGGATTAGAAATATTTAAAAAATCAAGATCCAGAACCACGCTAAAGGAGCACAGTATTACAGTTAAAGGTTTCTCTTTATGGAACAACCAGGACAGGGACTCTAAGGAAACCAAATCATTCAGTATCTTCACAATACATGCATAAACAAATACAGGGATGAAAGATATTCTTAAACTTTCAACTTAAAATAAATAAATAAATAAGTCAATAAATAAGAATAAAACCACCAAAATATTACTGACAACCATGATACGATTTTTTTTAATTTTTTTTGTTGGGTTTTCTTTTTGTTTGATGTAAATTTGCATTTAGGTTGTAAATTGCTTTGCCTGTCTTCTTTCTGCAAAAAAGAATGAAGGCAAAGCTGAAAGGCATGCTGGAAGACAGTATTTTTGTTTTTATCTAATCATGTGTTTAACATTGAATGAATGAAGGGGCAGATACAATAAGACTTTTTCTCTTTTTTGCTCCTTTTCATTTGTTTGAGATTTGTGTTGTTTTTATATTGTACTTTTATTTTGTTGCAACATAAATTAAAAAAAAAAAAAGTTAAAATAAATAAACTAAGAAAAAAAAAAACCTCATCCATCTTTCAGTGAGAGCTGCCCCTTCAGCAGGCAGAGGACAACTGGTTTCTCTAGTCCATGACACACAGCGGCCCTCATTTATCAATCTGAACGTGAGTGTAGGGTACGCTCAAATCCCACACCAGGTCTGAGTTTGTGTTTGCAGGTTTCATGTCATTATTAGATCATATGAGCGTAAATCATTTTCAGACAGAAAAACAGAGGTTTACAGAGAAATATTTAAATATTAATAGTTAAATTAGATATGAAACAATAGTGGTTCTAACATTTCACTCCTCTTCTGTCAAGCTTTCACATACATCACTTATAAAAGAGCAGAGAGCTGTCAGCTGATTTCTCCATAAAATAAATAAAAAAAGATTACTCTATGGGTTTTAAAAATAAAAAATAGAGAGGCTGTTATGTGCCACTAATGTTTTGTTTCTGTTTTATCTTGAGGCCACCTTGGACCTCCATACCTGCTTCGCTCCTGATCCCTGGCACCTCTGAGCTGGCTTCAAAAGCCACTGCTTGGCTCCTCCCACACTCTCTCTCACACTGCAGCCAGGATCAGCAGCAAGGCAGCAGCTCCTCTGAATCCTTTCTGGTCTTTTCTTTCAGTTTTTTGTAATAAATGATTGTTGAAACTTCACTTAATGTCTCCTATGTTGCCTCCCCTGAGCCAGGGTCGTAACAAGGCTGTTATCAGTTTTTAATACACCCCCATGTCCATGATAAAGTCTCCGCAGAGAACATTCAGAGGATGCTAAATCAAACTTTGAGCCAGGATTTTTTAAGGAAGCCGTATTGATTACAAAATATACTGTGAAGATGATTATTTCACTCCTCATAATCTTATCATGTAAACGTGAATTGTGTGTGAAAAAGTGACCGTTTCATATTAAATTGTGTTCATTTACATGGGATCACAAACAACCCGCTCGTCTTGTGGTACAAGTAATCATAAAACTCATTGACACACTTCTTGTCCAGGCACCAAATCAACCACGAATAAAGTTAATGGGATCAGTTTTTAAGTGCACTAGTTTGCAGAATTGAAAATGTTTTATCTGTATCTGACACACAGTGCAGGTTAGTCTGTCCCTCCACCACTTCTGCCTGAAACTAACGCAGAGCCGGTGAGAGCTCCTCTCCCTCCTCAGTCTGTGACAGGTTCAGCAGGAGGGGGTGGAGAACATCTCTGCAGTCACTGTGTGAGGGTCTCATCAGGTCCAGGATCAACCTTGACCTCAGCTTTTATAGACAGCCAGGAGACCTGGACTCTTCCAGGACCATGTGGTGCTTTAAGGGCATTTTGAGTGATGTGGCAGACGGTGACCTGAAGTTTGGGAATGTGCTAAAACTATGATGTTTTTATTTATTTATTTATTTATTTATTCAATATTTCAACAGAAAGTTTGTTGAAATAATAATTTTGAGTTGAACTGAATTACTTGGGTAAATTGAGTAAGAGCAGCAAATAAAGTGGTTCAAAAAAAAAAAAAATCTGTCCGTCCGTCCGTCCGTCTGTCTACAGGGAAACATACTATGCCTCAGGTTGTATTTCCATCCTTTTGCCATTGAAAGTTATTTCCTCTCCTGTGGCTCTTTTCTTTTGATCTGGTTCAGATGAATGAGTGATTTATTGTTGCATTATGTGTGTGGTGTCAGTGACACTATCCAGCTGCTACCAGCCAATCAGAAACCACATTTGGTCAAACAGGCAGTTTGATATAAGAGCAAACTAAGCAGCTATGAAACAAACAAGATGACATAAACCTATAATATAGTCTGCACCAATCTGTCAACAATAACCTCCATTTATCATTCACTTTAACAGACAAACAAACACACAAAGGTCCGTACCTTCCTCAGAGTCGTACTCATCATCAGGAGACTGAGTGTGATTGGAGCTGCTTTCACCTGACACAGAAAGAGTTCACAGGTTTTTTTCTGTCATTATTCTTTATCCCACTGAGAAACAAAATCCCTTTCTACATACCGTCCAAGTGGCTCTGGTTGTAGGGACCTTCAGCATCAGGAGGCTGTGTGTGGTTGGAGCTGCTTCCACCTGACACAGAAAGCATGATCAGCTTCTGATTGAAACATTCTATCTTTGCATATGCATCCCCTCTTTTCAACAATCAATGCTTTTCCTGCTCACAGAGCTCACAGCTCACTGACACACCATCAATACTTTGCTTCAATGAAATCAACTCTGCATGAATGTTTGTGAATAGTTGGAATCAAAATGTAGAGCTCCACAGCAGCATGCTTCAAAGAGAAGAGAGCCAGCTTACCCGTGAGGAGGAGCAGAAAGAGGAACCCTGCAAACATCCTGACCGTGGAACGTCTCCTGTCACTAAGGATCCCTGTCCCTCAGACTCTCTGCAAGATTCTGACTGTACACATCACTGCCTTGTTGTGGAAGAGGGCAGGCCACACCTACAACAAAAGCTTTTTTCCTTCCTCTAAATGGCATCAAGCTCAACCATTAACACACTGTGGGTAAATCCATTTTCTCCTCCAAACAAAGCAGTTTACTCCTCAGCACATCCTCTGTGGTGGCTCCAAAGTTTACCAAGAAAAAGCTTTTTAATGGAAGAGCTTCACCCAGCAGCTTCCACACAGCCATGTGTCATTCCTCTTCAGTGCTGTTGATCTTTGAATCCAGTCTGTTTTGAACAGAGATCAAATCACTCCCTCAGACTCCCTTAATAAAGACTTTGTAGACCACTTCAGGGGTCAGACTGACCAATGCAACAAAATCCCAGGGGAAGCAGCAAAGCAGCAGTCCCCAAACCAAAATGCATCTCTGCACTGCCAGCTGTATAAAGATCTCAAAGGCTGAAACCAGGTGAGCCTCTTTGATAAGAGCTCAATCCCAAACCACCCCCTACACACTACCCCTTCACTTCTGAGTGTAACTCCAAATGAAGTCACACTCCTGGCTGTGGAGGGCGCTCTTATTGAAGGGGGAGGGAACAAATATGACTGGCAGGAATGGGTGGCCCTCTTCACTTCACTGGGACACAGAATACTGGTCGCCATGGCAACAGAAAGACCCTCTCTGTGTATGGCTGTCAGAATAGAATAGTATAGAAAATACTTTATTTATCTCCGAGGGGAAATTCAGGAGTCACAGCAGCATTTAAGAAAACAAAAGTTAGAAAGTGTATAGAAAGTGCAAAAAGGTCCACAAAAAAATAGACAATGACAGCCCGTCCACCACTCTCCAGCCCAACCAGTCTCCACCTCCACAGGGTCCAGGACTGAGCCTCCCCAGCAGTCTGTTCAGTCTCTGTCTCCTGGATCCTGTCTGCTCACAGCAGGTGAAGCTCCTTCAATGTGGCATCGACGTCCGATGTTTGCTCCGTCAGCCACGTCTGTGAACAGCATGATGCCACTCTGCCCTCCAGCAGCCCCTCTGCTGCTGGGCTAGCACAGCTAGCTCGTCCATACTACCGGAGATAGATCCCACATTCCTGTTACCGTCTCCCAAACATAATATAAACTGGCTCCAGACCACAACATAAAAGGGACACCACAAGCAAGTTTTGAAGAAAAACAAGAATTTAATTTTATTTCAGACAAATCAATGTTCAACCAAAATGAAACAATAAACCAAAAAGGACTGGAGACCCCGGCCGAAATAATCAAAAGATGGGAAGCTGCCGGGCCAATCATGCATTGGACCGTCGTACCTAACACCTTCCCCTAACCTAAAAACAACAGAAAAAATCCTACTTCAAAGAAAACCCGATAACTGGACTACCTGAGATCTCCAGCCCAAACTAAAACAACAAAACCTGGGTGAGAGAGAGGAGACAAAAAAAGCACAAGTACAATGCAGTTATAAAATTTCACACAGGGATGAATTTTGTGCAAAGTTTTGAGAGTTTAGAGCACAATGAAGGCACATAATCTGGGATTAAAGAGTCTGAAGAAATATTAATCCTTATGGTTTCAAGAGGGCCTTCGCCCTGTTTTTAGGCTCAGGCCCTAATCAACCATCCCATCGCTAACCCCTATACGTGAACTAATATGTGAGAGCGTATTTTATCTATTTTCAGTTTAACACACAGTGTGTCAGGTTTCTTCTAAACACTCAGATCTTGATAATATCATATCTTACTCATATCTTGGTGGGAATTCACACAGTGGAGCCTGACTTTGGTCATGGGCTCCTTTTTTCAAATCAGCAAATACATTTATAGATACTACCTGTTAAATTCCTCTGTTATTCATCAAATTAAATCACAATACACACTTTAAATATCAACAAAGGAAAGTTTTCTGACCTGAAAGACACAACAGACACAGAAAGATCCTCTCCATCAAGGTGCTGCTCTGTGGACTGTGCAGGACCACAAAGAAACCCAGGGGTTATGAAGATCCCACTTTAGGTAAAAACATGTAAATTCACCAGCTCCTCATTTCCCTTGTCTTCATGACCCATCCTCAGTCTCCTTAATCCTCTCTGTGCTCTAGTTCCTCTGATGAGTCCTAGAAATGTTAAAGAAGGCTCACCAAGGTAAAACATGTGGCCCATCTTTTTAGAGTCTGAACTGTATCCAGATGGTGTTTACTGCGTGATGACAGCTCAGGCAGTGGCACAGTCTAACTTGGATGTCAGGATGTTGTATCTTTCTGAATGTTGGCCTTCACATCATGAATCAGGAGGAAAAACCTGCGATGATCCCAGAGCGAAAACAAACCCAGCCCTATTGAACAAGAAATAAAGGGTAGTCCACTCAAATATCCTCAAAGAAGCAGCTGGCTCTGTGGCTTAGTTTGCCTTTTATTGTGACGGCTGTGTTGATTACACCAACACAGGATCTAAAAGAGACTTATAAAACAGTTATGTTAATTATAATTTGAGTTCAGATTAAAAGGTTTTTAGATCATTTATACAGTGAATTACTGTTTCTGTTATCTGTTTCTATGGGGGTGAAATCTGGTTAAAAGTTGTCTGGTATGTGTCCAGCCTTTGCTCGATTCTCAGTCTGTTCCAAAATGAACACCACATGTTGAAATACGATAACTTTTCCCTGTTGCAGGAGCACGCAGAGTCTTTAATTCAACTTCATGTGTATGATGTACAAAACATTATGGAGTTTTTTTTCATTACTTAACTTCTGCACCAAAAAAACAAACAAACAAACAACAACAAAAAAATCATCAGATAAACACGGGATTGACTCTCCTTTCAAACACAGGAGACAGTAAAATTTATGCAGGATCCAACAGACATTAGTCATCCAGATGAATAGTTAAACGCTGGGAGCTTCCTGAAAAACAAGACGACAGAAGCTCATGTAGAGGACTGACAGCTGACCCTGGATAGTTAGTGTCTTCCTGTGGTGTGTACTCCCATACAAAACCTGAAATTCTGAAGAAATCTTTATTCTTTAATGATCCGTCAACTTTCCTGCTGATGACAACTATATTAAAGTTTCAGTCATACCTACTGGTCAAAAGCAGTACTACAGTGCACTCTGTGGTTGAAACGATGGATGTGTGCTTGGCTTTGGGGCCAGGTCTCATGGACAATTCAACCTTCAAGCCGTAATGTAACATCTCAGTGTACAGCAGGGTCTCACGTCCACTGTGTCCCCTCCTCACTCACTCATGGTTATAAAACACTGTCACAACAAAAGTGACTTTGCTGTAAAATAACAGTAACATACTGTCTGCAGTGTTACCAGTGTTTTACTTTTTTTTTTTACATTCTTACACTATGTTCCCATATACAGTATAATACTCGAAAAAATAAATTACAGTGCATGCCTTGTAAAATAACAGGAACCCACTGAGTAAAGAGGCAGTCAAAGGACGTCCTTTCAGAGTCATTTTTAAACGTCTAACTTTGGTCTCCAGACTGTTCCTCCAGACATGGTCTTAGTCTGACATCTACTGGATGTCCATTTATGATGTCTACAGGACCTTCCTATAAGAGTGACCCAAAAAAAGAAAGAAAAGAAAAAAGATCTGTTCATGTCAATTCAGTCAGGAACCCTTTGTCTGTGTGGAGCACCATGACTTCATCATTGGCTGTGCCGTATTCTTGAAGACACTGGACCACAGCCATAGACACAGTAGAACGTTTGTTCTCCTGTAGGAAAACAGTGTCAGCAAGGTGGGCCAGGATCCTCCCAGATTCATCCTTCTCCAGGAGGCAATGAAGATGTTCACATCCTCCCTCAACATCTGGAGTCTCCTGAGAGCTTCTTTTTCTTTGAGGTAGACTGATCCTAGGTATTTCTCCTGAAACTGGTGGAAACCAGGAATGGCTCCCCCTCCTCCTCCTCCTCCTCCTCCTCCTCCTCCTCCTCCTCCTCGATGACATTTTCCTTCAAGAGTTTTCTCATTATTGGGTGGTTGCTCTGAGAGAGTGGGATGTTTTACTACAGTGCAAGGGGCAACCTAATCTTCACAAATTTTAGGGTCAAGGGAAAAAATATTCTGTCAAGATAAATAATCACAGCTGGTGAAAAAATAGCCCCACTCCACTGTAGCCTGCCTCATTCAAGGACGTCTCTCTCACAAACCAGCTCTGGTTTCTTGACAAAACCAACTTGATATTTTGAATAAAGCTTTTACAGCATGTTTCAACAATAAATCAAAACTTCACGATGAAACTACTTTCTGAAGCAGAACACCAGGGAATTACAGCACAGCCCCACCGTACGAGAGTCTTTCAGTTCTCCCTGCTTACACCCTTTGCCAAATGTAGACCTTTATACACATGAAGACTTAAAGGAAAAGTCAGAACCACTTCCTGTAGGGGGCAGAGTTCAGAGTTCTTGTGACCAACATTTGTCAGATCCAGTGTTTGTTTTTCCAGATGGATCTAAAGATCCAGATCACATATCTCTGTGAGTGACCCGGGTTTGAAGAACAGGCTCAGACCATCTATCAGCATACAGCACAGAGCTGCTAGCAACACCCCTGGCATTACAGTGGATAGAAGAGTGTGGACTTTGTTCAGCTGTTGTTGGTCTCCATGACATCAGGACAAACTCCCATGAAACTCTGACATTTGTCATCATTTTGTACTGGGACTCTGGCAGACTTTCAGAAAGGTGTCCTGTCAGGAGAGCGTGTGTAGTGAAAGTCCAGTTCAGTCAGTCCACTCCGTCTGAACCTAGTCCAACT
>NW_027437282.1:0-46850 GCF_033239565.1 Halichoeres trimaculatus
CTGATGGCCATGTGACAGTGCTGGCTTTTCTTGATAAGATCTGTGACTTTTTCGAAGGTTTGACAGAGTTTAAATCATCCGTTGAGGTGAAACAGGTCTTTGATCATAATAATTCTGAAAGGGGATCTTAGTTTCATTTCCGAGTGTGAAACTCAATGTGAATTTGAAGTTAAAAGACTGTTTCTTAGTTTTAAGTTGTGATAGTTTCAGCTGCGGACATTGCCCGCATCTTTTGTTTGAATTTATACTTGGAAGTTGAACAAAAACAAGGTAATCCTTAAGATTTGTGTTGAAAGAGAGACGATTTAAGTCTTTAAACAACCAAAGTTAACTGGGTTTTGGTTTATCTTTCTTTTTTAACTGCATTTATATGAATAAATTTGGTATATGTTCTTTTTTACCGAGACATTCTGTGTTTTTACTCTTACTGAACAGAAGTGTGTCAGCAGTAATCTGTATTTATTTATTACACCGACAGTTATGTGAGAAAGCTGGTTTTTATTTTTCTAAAGTAAAATTTCTATTATTTTGTGCTGACAACTGTTGGTCTATAAACAGTCAAAATCAAACCTCCTTAAAGCCTTTCCCAGTTAGATTCACACAAATGTGCTGCCACGTCTTCGGGACTGTTTCTGTAACACTAATATAAAAAGACTTGATTCTGTTGCGTTGTTTGCAAAGAGTTTTAAATATCATGCTTTGTACTGGTGTCAACGTCAATAGAGTAGAATAGAATGAAATAGAATAGAATAGATTTTATTTATGCCGAGGGGAAATTCAGGAGTCACAGCAGCAGCAAAATGACAGATTTTGGTGTTATTATAACCCTCACTACAATTTGAACAGAGTTTGTTTGTCCGAACTTAAAACACATGGTCCTTAACATTATAGCTTCCTTATAAATGTTCAATCCAATACAAAGAATCATGTTTTAAACAGTAATAACTATAAAGAGATAAATAACACGAAGAAGTGACATAAAACAACAACTATTTGGACTTTATTTTGTAATTAAAGAAATATTCTGATCATTTTTTCATTCAGAATACTGAAGCGAGAAGCACACAAACGAATTCAAACCATGACTGAGAGGAGAGAGGAGCACAGGAGAGGAGGAGGAGAAGAGAGAGGCGGGAGAGGCTTGAGGAGAGAGATGGTAAGTATGGAGAGCCGAAGACAGGAGCAGGAGGAGGTGGAGAGAGGGGTAAGTATGACCAGGATAAGGAGGTGGGACAAGAGACAGAGCCAGGAACGAGAGGAGAGGGAGAGATGGGAGTCAGAGGAGAAACTGAGACAGGAGGAGGAAGAGAGGGAGGTAAGTATGGCCAGGATGAGGAGGAGGGAGAGGAGACAGAGACAGGAGCAAGAAAAGAGGGAGAGATGGGAGTGGGAGGAGACACTGAGACAGGAGGAGGAAGAGAGAGAGGTAAGTATGGCCAGGATGAGGAGCAGGGAGAGGAGACAGAGACAGGAGCAAGAAGAGAGGGAGAGATGGGAGTGGGAGGAGACACTGAGGCAGGAGAAGGAGAGACTGAGACTGAAGGAGGACGAGAGAAAGAAACTGATACTGGAGGAGGAGGAGGAGGAGGAGGGAACACAAATAGAGGACATAGTGATAGAGCTGGAGGAGCTGGAGGAGCTGGAGGAGCTGGAGTGGGACATGAATCTGTATGAGGAGGAGTTAAGAAAGTTAACGCATGGCTTAGAAAAGACAAATGATGTGAATGGAAGAAACAGACTGAGACTGAAGGAGGAGGAGAGACAGATAAGTTTGCAAAGAAGAAGAGCACAAAGAGTGAAAACACCGGGACTGGTGGAGGAGGTGAATCAGCCTGAGGAGGTGTTAAGAAAGGCAATAGATGACCTAGAAAAGGCAAAGGAGCGCTTTGACAGAAACAGACTGAGATGGGAAGAGGGGGAGAAGGGGAGACTAAGACTGGAGGAGGAGAAGAAGAGGTTGAAACTGAGGAAGAAAGAAGAGAGAGAGAGACGGGCAAGTTTGGAAAGAAGGAGAACACCAAGAGCGAAAATACTGGGACTGAGGGAGGAGGTGAATCTGATCGACGAGCAGGTACAAAAGGTCATACATGAGCTAAGAAAGGACAAGGTCCTGTATGAGAAGGAGGAGACACTGAGACTGAAGGAGGAGGTGAATCTGATTGACCAGCAGGTACAAAAGGTCATACATGAGCTAAGAAAGGACAAGGTCCTGTATGAGGAGGAGGAGACACTGAGACTGAAGGAGGAGGAGGAGGAGGTGAAGGAGACACTGAGACTGAAAGAGGAGGAGAAGGAAAGAGGGAGACTGAGACTAAAGGAGGAGAAGGAAAAAGGACAAAGACAGGAGAGACTGAGAAAAGAAAAGGAAGAGAAGAGGCTGAGACTAAAGGAGGAGAGAATAGGACAGGAGGAGGAGAAGGAGGGCATGAGACTGCAAAAGGTAGAGGAGACAGAGAGACTAGAGCTGAAACTGGATGGAGAGGAGGAGGGACTGAGACTAAAAGTGGAAGAGGAAAGACTGAGACTGAAGGAGGAGGAGAGACTTAAACTGGATGAGGAGGAGGAGGGACTGAGATTAAAGGAGGCGAAGAGGAGACTGAAACTGATGAAGGAGGAGAGACTGAAACTGGAGGAGGAGGAGGAGGGACTGAGACTAAAAGTGGAAGAGGAAAGACTGAGGCTGAAGGAGGAGGAGAGACTTAAACTGGATGAGGAGGAGGAGGGACTGAGATTAAAGGAGGCAAAGAGGAGACTGAAACTGATGAAGGAGGAGAGACTGAAACTGGAGGAGGAGGAGGAAGGACTGAGATTAAAGGAGGCAAAGAGGAGACTGAAACTGTTGAAGGAAGAGAGACTGAAACTGGAGGAGGAGGAGGAGGAGGAGAGCCAGAGACTTAAGGAGGCAAAGAAGAGAATAAGAATGAAGGAGGAGGTGAGAGTGAAACTGGAGGAGGAGGACCTGAGACTGAAGGAGAAGGAGCGACTGAGACTGAAGGAGGAGGAGAGACTGAGACTGGGGGAGAAGGAGAGACTGAAGGAGGAGGAGGAGGAGAGCCTCAGATTAGAGGAGGACAAGGAGGAGAAACTCAGACTGGAGCAGGAGGAGGAGGAGATAGTCAGATTAGAGGAGGAGAAGGAGAGACTCAGATTGGAGCAGGAGGAGGAGGAGATGGTCGGATTAGAGGAGGAGGAGGAGGAGAAGGAGAGACTCAGATTGGAGCAGGAGGAGGAGGAGATGGCCGGATTAGAGGAGGAGGAGGAGAAGGAGAGACTCAGATTGGAGCAGGAGGAGGAGGAGATGGCCGGATTAGAGGAGGGGGAGGAGGAGAAGGAGAGACTCAGATTGGAGCAGGAGGAGGAGGAGATAGTCAGATTAGAGGAGGAGGAGAAGCATGAGAGACTCAGACTGGAGGAGGAGAAGGAGCAGGAGGAGAGACTCAGATTAGAGGAGGAGGAAAGAGACAAACAGGTAAGTATGGAGAGAAGGAGAAGAAGGAAAGAAAGGAGACTGAGACAGGAGGAGGAGGAGGAGAGACTCAGACTGGAGCAGGAGGAGGACGAGAGACTCAGATTAGAGGAGGAGGAGAGACTCAGATTAGAGGAGGACGAGAGACTCAGATTAGAGGAGGACGAGAGACTCAGATTAGAGGAGGACGAGAGACTCAGACTGGAGCAGGAGGAAAGAGACAGACAGGTTAGTATGGAGAGAAGGAGAAGAAGGAAAGAAAGGAGACTGAGACTGGAGGAGGAGGACAGGCTCAGACTGGAGCAGGAGGAAGAGGAGAGGCTCAGACTGGAACAGGAGGAAGAGGAGAGGCTCAGACTGGAGCAGGAGGAAAGAGACAAACAGGTAAGTATGGAGAGAAGGAGAAGAAGGAAAGAAAGGAGACTGAGACTGGAGGAGGAGGACAGGCTCAGACTGGAGCAGGAGGAAGAGGAGAGGCTCAGACTGGAGCAGGAGGAAGAGGAGAGGCTCAGACTGGAGCAGGAGGAAAGAGACAAACAGGTAAGTATGGAGAGAAGGAGAAGAAGGAAAGAAAGGAGACTGAGACTGGAGGAGGAGGACAGGCTCAGACTGGAGCAGGAGGAAGAGGAGAGGCTCAGACTGGAGCAGGAGGAAGAGGAGAGGCTCAGACTGGAGCAGGAGGAAAGAGACAAACAGGTAAGTATGGAGAGAAGGAGAAGAAGGAAAGAAAGGAGACTGAGACAGGAGCATGAGAGACTCAGACTGGAGGAGGAGGAGGAGGAGAGACTCAGACTGGAGGAGGAGGAGGAGGAGAGACTTAGACTGGAGCAGGAGGAGGAGGAGAAGCTCAGACTGGAGCAGGAGGAGAGGCTCAGACTGGAGCAGGAGGAGAGGCTCAGACTGGAGCAGGAGGAGGAGAGAGTCAGATTAGAGGAGGAGGAGGAGAGACTCAGACTGGAGCAGGAGGAAAGAGACAAACAGGTAAGTATGGAGAGAAGAAGAAGAAGAGAGAGGAGACTGAGACTAAAGAAGGAAGAGGAGGAGAATGAGAGACTGAGACTGAAGGAGGAGATAGAAAAACGCAAGCAGGAGGAGGAGAAGAAACAGATGCAAGAGGACGAAGTGGACAAACTGATACGAGAGGAGGAGGAGAAACTGATTCGTGAGGGGGAGGAGACACAGATGCAAGAGGACCAAGTGGACAAACTAATACGAGAGGAGGAGGAGAGATTGATTCAGGATGAGGAGGAGACACAGATGCAAGAGGATCAAGTGGACAAATTGATACGGGAGGAGGAGGAGGAGGAGAGACTGACACAGAAGGAGGAGAGACTGACACTGAAAGAGGAGTTATTAAAAGAGAAGGAGGAGAGGAGACAGAGACAGGACAAGGAAGTCATTGAAAGACAAGAGATGATGGAGAACAGAAGGAGGAGAAGGGAGAGAAAACGGGAGGAGGAAGAGAAACTGAGACTAGAGGAGGAGGAGGATTTAGAAAGACTGTTACAGGAGGCGGAGCAGTGCTGGAGACAGGGGGAGAGACGAAAACAGGAAAAGAATAGGAAACGGAAACAGGAGCAGGAAGAGGAGAGACCACCAAACCAGAATGAGGAGAAGGAGAGACTGAGACTGAGATTGAGGGAGGAGAGAGAAAAACAAAAGCAGGAAGAGGAGAGAAAGGCTCTTATGGAGAAGACCAGGAGGCAGAGAGAAAGACAGGAGGAGGAGAAGAGACTTAGAGCAGAGGAAGAGAAGGAGAGACTGAGGCTAGAGGAAGAAGAGAAAAGAGTGAAACTTGAGAAGGAGAAGGAGAAGGAGAGACTGTTGGCACGGGTCCTGAGAGTAGATGACGAGGAGGAAGAGCCGGAGGTACAGATAATCAGACCAGATGAGGAGGAAAAGGAGAAAAGACTGAGACTTGAGAAGAAGAGACTGAGGCTGGAGGAAGAGGAGAAAAGAGCCAGACTTGAGAAGGAGAGACTGAGGCTGGAGGAAGAGGAAAAAAGGGTGAGACTTGAAAAGCAGAGACAGTGGGAGGAGGCAGGGTTGCTAGTGGTCCTGAAAATACGTGACGAGGACGCAGAGACGGAGGTACAGACATTCACAACAGATGAGGAGGAAGAGGAGAAAAGAGCCAGACTTGAGAGGGAGAGACTGAGGCTGGAGGAAGAGGAAAAAAGGGTGAGACTTGAAAAGCAGAGACAGTGGCAGGAGGCAGGGTGGCTAGTGGTCCTGAAACTAGGTGACGGGGACGAAGAGACCGAGGAGGAACCAAGCCCATATGAGGAGGAAGAGGAGAAATGGAAAGATGCGGTGTGGGCGGACAAGCGGGAGATGACGGAGAGCAGGTGGATAAGGGAAAGAAGAAGGAGGGTGCTGCGGGAGCAGGAGGAGAAACGTAGAGGACAGGCACACTCTGGGGAACAGGAGGAAGAGAAAAGTCATCAACCTCTTCAAAATGAGAGCCAGTTTTCAAAACTGAAACTGCGCCTCCTGGAGCTCCAGAGGGACCGGGTCCTCAAGAACATCACCAGGAGTGAGAAGAAGGAGGCCAAGATCCAGGCCAGGGGTAAGAAAGCAACTTTCAAACCTTGTTTTTAAATTTCTCTTTTAAAAAAAAGATTTGATTTGATCAAAAATCTGTCAAATAAGAGACAATCTCTCAGCTTCACTCAAAAGTCACCTTGAATATTTGGTTTCTTTCAGAGGATCCTGATCCTGCCGACAAGGAGATGCGCTTACGGAAGCAACAGTCCAAGAGGATGAAGCTGCAGAAGAAGCAGAGAAACCTGGAGGAGAAGATAAGCCGCAAGACGGGGTGAGGACTCCAGGATGAACTCAGCCAAGGAGAAGAGGTAAGTGTTTGGTAAGTATTTGCATTATTTAGTACACACACACACACACACACACACACACACACACACACACACACACACACACACACACACACACACACACTTCATAAAAAAAAACTAAAAACACACAAAACATTTAAACAGTTAAACTACTTTCAAAAATCATTTAAATTAGAGAAAAATAAAAACATAAAAAACCCTAGAATAGTTATTTTAAAGTAGGTATAAAGTAGAAGAAAGTTATTTGTCCTCCGATGAGGGGGGGTGGTGGCAGGGTAAAAGTAAAAGGTTGGACAACACACACACACACACACACACACACACACACACACACACACACACACACACACACACACACACATAAAATTATATTATTCTTTCAATTCAAACATTTCATTAAATGATGCTTGATTGGATAAGTTAAAGATTGTGTGTTGTCTAATAAAAGGTATTTAAATGATGTTCAAAAAAGTTCCCAAAATTAAAATAATTATCCAAAGAACAAGAAAAAAAATCAGGCAAAAAAAAAGTCAGACTCTAAATAGTTCTTTTAAAGTAGAAGAAAGTTATATGTCCTCCGATGAGGGGGGGTGGTGGCAGGGTAAAAGTAAAAGGTTGGACAACACACACAAAATTTTATTACCCTTTAAATTCAAACATTTCATTAAATGATACTTGATTAGATAGTTAAAGCTTATGTGTTGTCCAATAATAGGTTTTTAGTTTATTTTTTATCACTTTTTTAATCACAATTATCATCTCAATAACAAAAAATAAATGAATTAATTAAACAAATAGTTAATTTAAAAGACAGACTCTAAATAGTTCTTTTAAAGTAGAAGAAAGTTATTTGTCCTCCGATGAGGGGGGGTGGTGGCAGGGTAAAAGTAAAAGGTTGGACATCACACACAAAATTATAGTTATTTTTCCTATAACATTTTACTTGATATCTTGATTAGATGGTTAAAGCTAATGTGTTGTCCAGTAAAAAGTGTTTAAATTACGTTTAATAGAGTAGTCTCCAAAATCCCAATAATTATCCTGATAACAAGAAAAAAAAAACAGGCAAAAAAAGTTAGACTCTGAATAGTTCTTTTAAAGTAGAAGAAAGTTATTTGTCCTCCGATGAGGGGGGGTGGTGGCAGGGTAAAAGCTAAAGATTGGATGACACACACAATTTTTTTTTCTAGGAATCATTTAAACTTTAAAAACAACTAGTTTGACAACTTCCAAACTAGTGTCTTTAATGTAGAACAAAGTACTTTGTCCTCCGATGAGGGGGGGTGGTGGCAGGGTAAAAGTTCAGAGAAAAAATCAAAGTTAATTGTTGTGTGTGTCCAACACAATTATCAGTTCAGCTAATAATCTGCTAATCTAATTTGAAATAGATGAACAGAGCTTGTTCAGGTGTCATCCAAATCAAAATTTTACAGCCAGTGTTTTTCTAAACAAATTTCATCTAGTTTAATGTAAACAGCTATTAAATCATGTGGACAATGAATAAAAAAATAGTTTGACCAGACTCAGCTCTTTTCTGAAATAGTTCTTTAAATATAGAATAAAGTTATTTGTCCTCCGATGAGGGGGGGTGGTGGCGGGCCAAAAATAAAAAACCAACAACAACAACAAAAAAACTGGAAGGAAAGCTGCAGTGTGTGCTGAGACACACACACAATCAAATAACATGTAAATAAATTAAAATACAATGTTAAGAAATGATCAATTATTCAAAGATCATAGGACACATGATCATAGGTAGTTCTAAAATAGTTCTAAATAAATGATGACTGTCGTGATCTGACGAGATAAATTTCCATCTTAATAAATATGAGTCTGGAAACAAATACTTTCAAAATAGGACTTAGTGATTGGATGAGGAAAAGAGACGGTCTGAAAGCGTAGCATGGAATAAAGTTATTTGTCCTCCGATGAGGGGGGGTGGTGGCGGGCTAAAATTAGGCAAAGCAACAAAAAGCAAGAAGCATCAAACAGAAGAAGTGTGTGATTTAACACTCCAATATGATATAGTGCAGTGATCCATTCACAGCCAATTTGAAAATGACAAAGATACACAGTCAAACAACCTGAAAAGGTCAAACTTGTGAGAGCAGATGTCCCTGACACAGAGACAGAAGAACAACCCGAGCACAGGCGCTCTAAACCACAATGTAGGAAACATTGTCAGCGCCTATTTGAGGTAAGTTCTCATTTGAAGAAAATCAAATGTTGTGAGGAAAGGCCTCAAAGTACGGCATCTTGTCTCCCACTGGCTGTCACCTGCCTCAAAGGCTCCTGAGTGGATGAAAAACACAGGGATGGACCCGCAGTACAACACCATACCGCCCGCTTCAGGAAAAGCCCAAACTATCAGCACCAACAGCCGTCAGCCAGCGTGGAAAACACTACCGGAGCATCAGTGCATCAAAAAAACACTGAGCGACGACGGTTGAGCTCTTTCAAACTCATCAAGTGGGTGCAATGTCGGGTCCTGAGCTGGGACCAGAGCGGGCTTCAGTGCAGCGTTACCACAAACCACTTGAGCTTACGGCCACGACTGTTCCAGTGAATGCAAACGCTGCAGTAAATGCAGGTATGACATGCAACGTGTTGTCTGGATCGGTGTACGTGTGCTGCTGATGCTCCCTGAAAGTTTTCTTCCACAGACGCTCAAACAGCTCAAACTCAGGTGTTGTATCCATGGAAGTGTAAGCCTTCATATTTAAAGCCTGTGAACTGACAGCTACAAAGCCATTCCTCCTCTCTTTTCATTCCTCTCTGGTTTTATCTGATTGATCGTAGCTGCCTCGCCAACACTGAGGCGCTCATTTCCTGTCCATCGGCCAGGTTCACGTGTGTTACACTGCAAAGGAGCTTTTACTGCTGCTTTCTGCTTCTGTCCCAAGGTGTCCATCTACAGAGAAACAAAGGAGGGAAGTGGAGACACGAAATGAAGTGAGGTGACGTATAACAAACACCTGACAGACAAACCTGTGAAACCTGTGAGTGTACTTTCACTCCCAACAGGTGAGTGTTCTTTTGCATGGTGTGCTGTCAACAAGATATTGTGTGTCATGTGACTCCAGAGTCATGATCTCCGCAGGTGATCCAGATCTAGAGCAGCAAACAGAACCAGGGTTCAGCCCCAGAGGTCTGGGCACTGTAGATCCTGCTGCAGCAGAAGATCGGGATGCTACACCCAGTTTGAGCAGCTGGTACTCTGGGAAACAGTTCACCCTGACCCGTGTAAAGTGGCTACACGCTCTCTGTGTACTCCAGCCTCTTCAGTGCCGTGTGGAAGAGTTTTCCCAAGGCCGAGGAAAACGTTTCAAACTGAAGAAACTGACTGAGTCTGAAAACTGTGGATAAAAGCTCAGAACCAGTTCCACAAGCACACACACTCTGCCCAGTTCCTCAAGCACACACACACTGCCCAGTTCCTCAAGCACACACACACTGCCCAGTTCTTCAAGCACACACACTCTGCCCAGTTCTTCAAGCACACACACACTGTGCCCAGTTCTTCAAGCACACACACACTGTGCCCAGTTCCTCAAGCACACACACACTGCCCAGTTCCTCAAGCATACACACACTGCCCAGTTCCTCAAGCACACACACACACTACCCAGTTCTTCAAGCACACACACACTGTGCCCAGTTCCTCAAGCACACACACACACTTCCCAGTTCCTCAAGCACACGCACACTCTTCCCAGTTCCTCAAGCACACACACACTGCCCAGTTCCTCAAGCACACACACACACTGCCCAGTTCCTCAAGCACACACACACACTGCCCAGTTCAAGCACACCCCATTTCCCCCCACACCCATGAACCTCTTTACCAATGAACCTGTGGTGCCACATCATGTTATAACGCCCCGTGCTGTAATACTGTAATACATTTTCAATTCATTTTGTAAAAAACAGCATTTTGTAATAATCTGACACATTTTGTTTTATAGTGTTTTAAATGTATGTGATAAACTTTGCTGCATTATGTAGTACATTCAGACATATTGCATCAGTCATTACAAAATGCAGGTGTTGTATTTTTTTATATCAAGAAAATATAAGAATTAGGTGCATTATGCAACAAACCAGCCAAATAGATATCTCAAATTAAAAAAAAAAAAAAAATGTTATACCATCAGAAATATATTGTAGGTGTGGGTGCCTGGAGGGCTGAGAGGTGGGCAAGGCACCTAGCAACGGGTAAAACTGAAATGATAGGAATTTTAGGGCGCAAGGTCTTTTGGGGCCGTGGTTGTGTGGTGTAGTCAGCAGAGGGGGGGTGCTTAAGTGTGGGTGCGCAGGGCCGAGAGGTGCAGAAGTCACCCAGGGCCGAGAGGTGGTCCCGGTGGTCCCGGTGGTCCCGGTGGTCCCGGTGGTCCAGGCGGTCCGGGGCTAAGTGTGGCTGCCTGGGGGGCTGGCTGAGAGGTACCCAAATGGCCTGCCAACACCTGATGCCCCCTGACGCTCCTGGCGCTTGGTGCCAGTCACTGGAGTTTGATTTAGATTTGACCAATGAGGCGTCATCACTAGTTTTTCTAATGAAATTATATTTGCCCCTCATGCTGCTTCCTCTAAGTCAATATCTTTTTGATGATCTGTTTTTTTTTCCTAATAAAGACATCCATTTTGGTGGTTTGTTACATAATGCACATAATTCTTACATTTTCTTCATCAAAAAGTGCAACGCCTGCATTTTGTATTTACTGATGGATGCGCGGTGTCAGAATGTATTACATAATGCAGAGGAGTTTACTATGCACTGCGTTCAAAAATTCTAGACCAAAATGCAGCGTTATTACATAGTGAATTGAAAATTAATCAGATTATTACATCATGGGGCGTTATTACATAATGTGGCAATACAAACCCCCAAAACATACTTTGCCAAAAGCCATAAAATGATCAGTATTTGCACCAGTATGGAGCTATTATTGTAACAAAATGATTAGCGTGTGTAAATGCATCCCAAATGTTTGATTACACAAAGGTGTAAACAGATTTGCAAATGTGTCAAATATCCACAAATGTCTTTGCCAATCCAGAAATGTTTAAACTGCTTTACAAATAAATGGATGGTCTTAAATGGCTGAAAAGTCTGGGTATTTTTCAAATCCCATCATTATTGTCATCATTACGACTGAGGCGGGCCTCCCGATGGACTGTCTGTGTGCACGTGATGTTTGCTACAGTCCTGCCGGGCCAGTGATCTGCAAATGAGAAAGAATCCGTCTGTGAGAGGCGGATTACTTTGCCCTGAGCTCAGGCTCCCAGGCGCAGGCTGCCAGGTATGGAGCTATCATTGTAGCACCACGCCTCAGCCACTTAGCAATCCACACTGCCTCAGTTGTATCTGATGATTTGTGTGGATTTTTAGCTCTTGTAAGACAAACAAAAAAAAAAATTGAGACTTTTCAGCCATCTCAGACTACATTTTTATTTGTGAATCAGTTTAAACATTTGTGGATTTGTGCACACATTTGTAAATATTTGACAGATTTGTGAATCGGTCCACACATTTGTGGATCAGTTCACATATTCGTGGATGCATTGACCCACACACACATCATTTTGCCACAATAATAGCTCAATACACCAGCTCAATGTGACAATGACATGAATGAGTCTTTGTTTGTGGAGCACATCTTATGAATGTGGCAGAAGTGGTCCAGAATGAAGAGGTCAATTTGAGCTAGGCTTCAAATCAAGGTGTGCATTAGGTCTACTTTAACAAGTAGCCTAAAATGAAGAGGTCAATTTAGGCTACGAAAAAAGTGGACTAGAATGGAGTCTATCAGACAGAGACAGACTCAGGAAAACTTGACATGTTCTGGACCGTTCAATGCAACAAAGATTAGAAACCCTTGTGCTGAGTTTGGATGCAGAGAAGGCATTTGACTGGGTCACATGGACCTTTTGATATAAAGTAATGCCTAAATTTGGATTCCACCAGACCCTAATGCAGTGTTTCCCAATCCTGGTCCTGGGGACCCCCTGCCCTGCATGTTTTTTATGTTCCCCACTCCAACACACCTGATTCAAATGATCAGCTCGTCATCGAGCCCTGCTGGGGCCGGATAACGAGCCATTCATTTGAATCAGGTGAGCTGGAGTGGGGTAACATCTAAAACGTGCAGGGCAGGGGGGTCCCCCAGGACCAGGATTGGGAAACACTGCCCTAATTGATGTAATTGCTGCTTTGTACAATAAACCAAGAGCTAAAATAAAGATTAACGGAGCCCTATCTGATTGAACTGTGTTCCTCACAGTTTTATCTTCCTGGAAAAGGATCACCAAAACATGTGGGTTAGGGAATGGGACTCAAATACTTACGCCTTAGAGTCAAATAGGATTGATGGCAGATTTGGGGCTTGGCTCTCAAAAGGCTTGACCACCTGTTACACTTTTATTCAGAAAGGGATGTTTCAGAGTTTTGAGGAACTTGAAACATCTCATGGTTTAGAAAAAGAGGACTTCCAGCGATATTGACAGGTTAGAACTTATTTGAATCAAAACTTGAAAGACAAGTGGGAAAAATCTGATTGAGAATTCCTCAGTGTGTTTCTATCTGTGTTGAAACAGGCTCACGCTAAGTACAAAGCTCATTTCTAAACTATATGATGGTACTTTGCTATCTAATCAGGGTGATACAAACTATATATGAAATGAGTGGGAGAAGGAGGGAAACATATGCATTTCAACTGAAAGCTGGGAAAACATTTGAAGTTACGATGGATGGCCTCAACCTCCAACACATGGAGGGAATTCTGTGGGAAAAACATAGGTAGATTTTTTTGGTAACCCCAGCCCAGGGAAAACTTCAGAACAGTGGAGACACCTGCTGGAGACTCTGTGGGACAAAAGATGCAAATCACTGTCCTATTTCTTGGAGTTGTCAATGGATCAAAGCGTTTTGGGAGCAGCTGTGGAGCAATATCTTTACTGAGGACGTTCCTGTTAAGTTGGAAGCCCTGTATTTGGGAGATTTTTCTTTTGAAAACTGGACTCTGAGAGACAAAAAGCTGCTGGCTGTGCTTTTGGCAGCAAGCAAAAAGACAATCACCAGAAAGTGGTTAAAAGCCCAGGCACCTACAATGGAAAAGTGGCTTGATATTGTACAGGACATTTACAGTCTTGAGAGGTGGTCATTTTCTCTGAAGGGTCAAAGGGAATCCTTTTTCAGGACTTGGTCATTTTGGACAAACTACGTGAAACCCGTAATCTCTGTAATCTGACCAGGTTTTGTTTATTGTGAATCCACCTACCTGGTTTGGGTTTGGGTTTAGGTTGATGCAAAGGTCAAAATTTGGATGTGTCTTATTCCAGATAAGTTAAGAAACGGAGCCAGACCCCTCCTCCGCTCACCTCTTCTCCTTGTTGTTAAATCTATTAAAACTAAGGATTGGCAATGATCATTTTCATAACCACGTGTGGAATGTTTACTGCATACTGTACCCTTTCCCCAAAGGAACGTTATGTCACATGTGCCTTTCCAAACAAACAAAAACTGACCAAAAAAGAAAAGTGCTATGTTGACCCAATTTTTATTTTTTTTATTATTATTATTATAATAAGTAGTAGTAGTAGTAGTAGTAGTAGTAGTAGTAGTAGTAGTAGTAGTAGCAGTAGTAGTAGTAGTAGTAGTAGTAGAAGCCTAGTAGTAGTATTAGTTGTTGTAGTAGTAGTAGTCTTAGTTGTTGTAGTAGTAGTAGTAGTAGTAGCAGTAGTAGTAGTAGTAGCAGTAGTAGTAGTAGTAGTAGTAGTTGTTGTAGTAGTAGGAGTAGTAGTAGTAGTAGTAGTAGTAGCAGTAGTAGTAGTAGTAGTAGTAGTTGTTGTAGTAGTAGTAGTAGTAGTAGTAGTAGTAGTAGTAGTAGCAGTAGTAGTAGTAGTAGTAGTAGTTGTTGTAGTAGTAGGAGTAGTAGTAGTAGTAGTAGTGGTAGTAGTAGTAGTAGTATCATTGAAAAGTCATCAAAGCTTGGACACATGGAGTTTTTCTCAGACACCTCAGAATAAGGTGCTTCTTGTTTGTGGAGCTTCACCGCTGTTTCTGTACATTTAGCAGAGTTTGAGCTGAATGCCAAGATTTGTCCTTACTCTTTTAGGATGACTTCTCATGTATAATTGGGATTCTAGGTAACAGAAATAGCACAGCCCTACTTGTTCCTTATTTCACAAATCAGATGTTTATGGGAGCCGACACTGTTTTTTGGGCCTGTGTTTTGTGCTTCTCCACAGAGAGGAAGGAAGAATGAGTTAAAATGGCCACGCTGTCCACTTTATACACAGGATGCTCCACACTCTCTTCCAGCGCTCGTTCCTCAACATGAGCAGACACTGGGTCGTAGGTTTGGTGGCAGAGTGAAAAGCCTGCAAAGAGTACGAGCAGAGACCCTGTTAGCGACACAGCGTCAAAGCTTATGTTTGCCGTTAGAAGAGCCAGTGAGCACATGTGAGTGTTCCTGTTAATGCACTCACCACCCTGCTGGGGAAGCTGCTCAACTCACCCTGATCAAAACCCAAACGTGCGCTGACAGAAGCTTTTCCTGGTTTTTACTTGGACCCTCGATAAGAAATGTTTGAACAGTCATTTTGGATGTTGCGGATGTGCCGAGTGTTCATTCTGCTGCTTAAAAAAAACCCTGTGGAGAGAGTCAGAGAACAGTGGTACAAGTTTTACTTTTTATTCATCACTTACTAACAATTTCAATGATGATTTTTAATCACAGTCATAACATGACAGTCATATGAGGAAACATATGTGTGCTTACTTGTGTAAATGTGTGTGTAGAACAGAAAATGATCAATGATTTGAATAAATACAGAAAAACGTGCAAATAAAGCCTTGATTGTTTTCTTTCTGTAAATAAAAAAGGTACAAAACTCTGGTTTGTCCTAAAACACTTTGGCTTCAACATAAACAGAGAAGAACAGCTGCAAACGATGCAAATTAGGAGTCTATATCGCATCCATATTCCATCTCTACATGAAACCTCAAGGCTGACTGTTGCAGTCCTCTAAAGTTGCCAGTAGAGTGCGGAACACACACACACACACACACACACACACACACACACACACACACACACACACACACACACACACACACACACACACACACACACACACACACACACACAGTTTGCTTACCCTCCATACATCTTCATAGTCTATGTCACAGGTCAGTAACTCTCCATCCTTCTCTGGGAAAAGCTGGTGGCCCATTTTCTGTAAAGAAAAGCAGAAATGAGGCTCATAGTTGAGAGGACAGTTTGATTTGAGTTCAGTGGTGTTTTATAGGCTCAGAAATGAATTCTACATTCAAAACTATTTACAAATGAAGATTTTATTCACTGTTGTGAAAAAAAAAACAAAACAGAATTGAACAGGAGTTTATTGATGTGCATGCAGACAGAATGGTTTTTGGATGGGTCTGCTGGTGTCCTCCCCCAGCAGGGGGTCACTGGTCTCTGGTACCACTGTTATGATGTTCACTGAGAGAAAAGTTCAGGATCCCCTGGTCTGACTAACCAGCCAGAGTCTGTGGGTGGTGTTTTATTGTGAAATAGAGCAGACAACCTGAGCCAGCAGCGCCCCTGAATCCCCGTCCTGGTCCATCTTCTCTGTTTCATTTGATGTGAGCCGCTTGAATTGATTTCTGTTCCTGACATCACTCGCTACATTTCTTACTCCAGCCCTGGAGTCCTGATCTGTAATAAAGGGGAAAAGGCTGAAAAATAAGCTGACAAAAAAACACTAAAGACCAACAGAAAAGCTTTGAACTTGCAGGTAAACACATCAGGAGACTTAGGATGTATCAGCCTAAAGAGTTTTCATTCTCCTGTAATGCTTTTAGTTTGCTTTGGAAGGTTTGGGCAGCTAGACAGGATCTTTTTTCTTAGTACGGAAAGCTCTAGAGCAGGGATGTCAAACTGGTGGCATGGAGGGCCAAGAGGCTGCAGGTTTTCCTTCCAAACAAGAACTCCAGCAGCTGATTTGTCTGATTAGTCCCTGCTCTCTGCTTGAAGGTGAGGTAATGAGTGAAATCAGCTGGTAGAGTTGTTGGTTGGAAAGAATAGCTGCAGCCTCTTGGCCCTCCATGCCACCAGTTTGACATCCCTGCTCTCGAGTGTCCAGAATGGCACTCCTCGTGGGTTAATGCAGATAATAAGGTCAGATTAAAGTGAAAGTTTAGCTCTGTTCCACTTGTGTGTATGTGTCAGTGTAGCTTTAAACCAAGAGGGAAACGTATGAGGTAAAGATCCAGGTGGTCCAGCTGGAGGTGATTTCGAGAGTGATTGAGACACACGGGGATGTCCTCTGGGGCATGTTCCCTGGGGCATGATGGGTCCTGCACGGCTAAGAAAACATGGCAAGTGTGAGATGGCTGAGAGAAATAGACAAAATGACATAGACAAGGATGCGACAGCTTAAAAAAGGCAGCAAAGATGACTCGAAGGCGTTGTTAATCCATGAGTGATTTGACTTTGCGGCTTGTTTTTGTAGAGAAGAAAGAAAATGTGTGAAGTTGTTGGTTGATTTGTACAGTGAGCTTAGTGAGAATGAACGTAACCCGCGCACCCCAGCCAGCCCGCCCGCCCGCCCGCAGGCCCCTGCCCAACCCTAGGTGGGGTCGGGGGCCTAGTCTCACGCCGCTGGCAGCTTCCCTCCAGCCCCCTCTCTCCCCCAGGGGCCTTGCTCTCCGGCGGGTCCCGGGGAACCCTAAGCGCCCCAGCCAGCCCGGCCAGCCCGGCCAGCCCGGCCAGCCCGGCCAGCCCGGCCAGCCCGGCCAGCCCGGCCAGCCCGGCCCAACCCTAACCCAACCCTACGGACCCGGGTCGGGGCCAAGTCTCCCACCCCGGGCGGCCACCCCTTTAGCCCCCGCTCTCCCTCGGGGCCTTGCTCTCCGGCGGGTCCCGGAGAACCCTAAGCACCCCAGCCAGCCCGGCCACCCCGGCCCAACCCTACGGACCCGGGTCGGGGCCAAGTCTCCCACCCCTGGCAACCACCCCTTTAGCCCCCGCTCTCCCTCGGGGCCTTGCTCTCCGGCGGGTCCCGGAGAACCCACCCCAGCCCTGCTCTCCACTGGGTCCCGGGGAACCCAGACTTAAGTCCCCCTCCGCCGACTACACCAATTGGGCCGTCCCAAAAGAACAACGCGCCCCTGGTAGGAGGTGGCCATTTTTTGACAAGGCAAAACTTCAGCTACTCGTTAACACAAATATCTAATCAGCCAATCACATGGCACAAACTTTGAATGTGGACAGGTTGTTGGTGCCAGACGGGCTGGTCTGACAGGACTTCAAATACTGAGCTGAAAACACACACACACACACACACACACACACACACACACACACACACACACACACACACACACACACACACACACACAGACTGAGCCTACAGAGCATCCTCTCACCGCTCAGGGATGAACTTCTCCGGCTCCGGCCAGTGCTCCTGGTCATAGTGAAGGAAGCCTGCTGGGAACTCCATCGTCACACCTTTAGGGGCCAGTTGTCCGTTCAATGTGCGGTCGTGGTCCATCTATCTGATCTACTTGAACCCTGGAGGGTAGAGGCGCAACGCTTCACTTATGACCAGGTCTAATACTTCAGCTCCTGGACACTGGTGTAATCTGGAGACTCCTGCAGCAAAAAGAACAACGTAAACACACTGCAGTAAACAACTAAAGCATCATTTACAGCAAAGGTTCCCTGGGTAATAAAGTTAATTCACAACAATCCTAAAACTTCGGCCTGACCCCCCCCCCAAACAATTAAAGAAATAAAGAACCTTGGTATAAAGAAGTAATAACAACATAGGCACTATAAAAACACAAAATCTTATTTAGTCAACTCATAGTTGTAGGATCAGATTATGAATGGTTTGTTTACATTCATGTTTGTTTGTAACTGAGCTCATCAAGGGTGAAAGTCTTTATGAGGGTAGGACCTTGTTAGTGCGGTTAAGTGTTTCACCCGGAAGGGTCAAACAGTTTTTGACCGCTGTGCGGTGAGGCACCATGGTGATGCAGAAGGGTGAACAAACATTTGGTAAGTGTATTACACAAGTTAACCGTTTGCTTTGTCAAACAAATGGACTGATCATTGAAAAAGCAAACAAAACCTGGAGTTTCATCCATCAAAAAGCCAACAGGAGCGCCTCAGTTGTTATCCAGGTGTAGCATCTCAGTGCCTTAAAGCATTGGCTTGGCATCTTCAGAAGTTGTACAGTCCAAAAATTGAAATCATGAAATTGTAAATTTTAAGATGTCAAATTTAAGAGATCAAAAGTACGATGAATATATACATTTTTAAAACCGTTAAATACAAGACCCAAAGAAAAAATCAAAAATCAAAAATGATTAAAGAAAAGTCACAATGGGAGACGAAAGACATAGTTACCAAAAAAAATGTAATAAATTCTGAGAAAAGTGAAGACATTTTTTAAGTCAAAGCTTTATCACAGATAATAATTAAAAAATAATAATAATTACAAATATTATAATGTGCAAAATGAAAGTTCTGGCTTTAGAATTTTTTTCAGTCAGTGCATTTTGTTCTGAATACAAAAATGTGTAAGTATGTCAGGAGTTTGCGTGCTCTGTGTGACTGTAGAAACATGAAGGGGATCTGCTGTTTGTGTGGACATAAAAGTCTCACCCACAGTTTACAGATGAACCGTATTTCTTATTAAAGATAAAGATAAAGATAAAAAATACTTTATTAATCCCAGAAGGGAAATTCATTATTATTATTATTAGTAGTAGTAGTAGTAGTATTATTATGATTAGGAGACCATACTCTTTTAAAAATGCTTGCTTATATTTTCTGAAAGTTCTGCCTTCAGCCTGTTCTGATAAATACACACTGAATCTTTAAAGCAAACCTCTGTTAATGTTTATTCACTACCATCACTTTACAGGCTCCTTCATTTTATGAGAGCAGTAAAAACGATCTGGCTAAAATTGGTGGACTTCCTTCCACTTGAGTCTAACCCTACCTCCATATCTTCTGCCTCTCCATCTGTCTGAGGTGGAGAACTTGATAAGTGATTGCTAGGGATGGAAAAAAAAAAATGCTTTAAACTAGATTAAAAACAATACAAAGAAGTAGTGTACAGTAACAGCTCAGGCCGTAACCTTGCTCTATCACTTAGAAATGCCAGTGTTTACAACAGATTTTCAAGTATTGGCTCACTCCACGGTTAGTTAAACAACGTTAAAGATGTCAGTGACCTCACCTCACCTCATGTGTCAGCTCTCTTCTCCAAGTGTTGATAGTTTCATGTAGTCTTCTTCATCCAGCATTATTTCACAGCTAACAAGAAAAGTCGGCTCCATGCTGCCCTCCAACGGTCGGGATGGGCTTCGTTCATCCCGAGTTCAAAGAAGGAGAGCCGCTCATCCCACTTTCAGCATTTAAATTAGCGGATCAAAACTCTCAATTTCTACTCAGTGAAAATTGTGTTTGTATTTTATTTAATAATAATCATTTATAGTTTGATTCGTTTTTACATCAAGTCGTGTTTATGCTGAAAGCGCAGACGTATGTAAACCACTAGAGTGAAACTTTTGGAAAACAATCAAGTATTTGAAAAAAAAAAAAAACAACTAAAAGGATTATTTTTCTAAACTGTCGAGCAGGCATGGGAGAGTTAATTATTTGGACTTTTATTTCCCATTTTAATATTTTTTTTTAATTATTTTTATTATTGTTAAAACGTCAGGGACGCACGGGTTGCGTCTGAATTTGATTGGTGCAGATAAATTCTGGAATCTGTTAATTCCATCGGGGTATAAAATCAAGCTGGGCGTTCCTTCCGCCTTTTTCACCAAGGCACTTGGGGAGGTATGTTGCAAATTTTCCTGCTAAAGCTTGGCTAGCTTAAGCACAACTCAATAAAATGCATTTTTAGTCGGAAGAGGCGTCATATTGTGTGTTTCATTAATGTAATTTTTGTATTCCTTGATAAGATCTGTGACTTTTTTGAAGGTTTGACAGAGTTTAAATCATCCGTTGAGGTGACACAGGTCTTTGATCATAATAAATCTGAAAGAGATGCTTAATGTCATTTCCGATTGTAAAACTGATGTGAATTTCAAGTTGAAAGACTGTTTTGTAGCTTGTAGCTTTGATAGTTTCAGCTGCGGACATTGTCCGCATCGTTGTGTTGAAATTTATACTTGGAAGTTGAACAAAAACAAGGTAATCCTTAAGATTTGTGTTGAAAGAGAGACGATTTAAGTCTTTAAACGGCCAAAGTTAACTCGGTTTTGGTTTATCCTTCTTTTTTTACTGCATTTATGTGAATTTATTTGGTATAAGTGACTAAACAGAACAATTTCTGCCGTACGACCTCGGTGGTCGCAAGGCCGTTGCTGTGGCAGCACAAGCTAGTTTTCCATCTGTTTTCACAGTTTTCGGCTAATATTTAAGCTAGGTCATGCTGCAGCACAGCGCTAAACAGCTAAACATTGATTGAGGAGCTCATACCTGTGTAGCGTAGAGTTATGCGCCACAGATATTACTTTACTACAATTAAATATGTCCGTCCCTGTAATATTTTCAGCCGAGGTGTCCGCAAGCGTTTTATACAACAGCTCACACACGGTGCATACTTCCAAATGCATGTCGGTTTTAAACTAGCATCGACTAGCTCTGCTTTGCTGTAACAGTACACTTTAAACTCTGAAGGTAACATGATAGATAGAGGATTTTTCCCCCCCTTTTTTTTACCGAAACATTCTGTGTTTTTACTATCACTGAACCGTGTCAGCAGTAATCTGTATTTATTTGACAGATTACACTGATGGCCATGTGACAGTGCTGGCTTTTCTTGATAAGATCTGTGACTTTTTCGAAGGTTTGACAGAGTTTAAATCATCCGTTGAGGTGAAACAGGTCTTTGATCATAATAATTCTGAAAGGGGATCTTAGTTTCATTTCCGAGTGTGAAACTCAATGTGAATTTGAAGTTAAAAGACTGTTTTTTAGTTTTAAGTTGTGATAGTTTCAGCTGCGGACATTGCCCGCATCTTTTGTTTGAATTTATACTTGGAAGTTGAACAAAAACAAGGTAGTCCTTCAGATTTGTGTTGAAAGAGAGACGATTTAAGTCTTTAAACTACCAAAGTTAACTGGGTTTTGGTTTATCTTTCTTTTTTAACTGCATTTATATGAATAAATTTGGTATATGTTCTTTTTTACCGAGACATTCTGTGTTTTTACTCTTACTGAACAGAAGTGTGTCAGCAGTAATCTGTATTTATTTATTACACCGACAGTTATGTGAGAAAGCTGGTTTTTATTTTTCTAAAGTAAAATTTCTATTATTTTGTGCTGACAACTGTTGGTCTATAAACAGTCAAAATCAAACCTCCTTAAAGCCTTTCCCAGTTAGATTCACACAAATGTGCTGCCACGTCTTCGGGACTGTTTCTGTAACACTAATATAAAAAGACTTGATTCTGTTGCGTTGTTTGCAAAGAGTTTTAAATATCATGCTTTGTACTGGTGTCAACGTCAATAGAGTAGAATAGAATGAAATAGAATAGAATAGATTTTATTTATGCCGAGGGGAAATTCAGGAGTCACAGCAGCAGCAAAATGACAGATTTTGGTGTTATTATAACCCTCACTACAATTTGAACAGAGTTTGTTTGTCGGAACTTAAAACACATGGTCCTTAACATTATAGCTTCCTTATAAATGTTCAATCCAATACAAAGAATCATGTTTTAAACAGTAATAACTATAAAGAGATAAATAACACGAAGAAGTGACATAAAACAACAACTATTTGGACTTTATTTTGTAATTAAAGAAATATTCTGATCATTTTTTCATTCAGAATACTGAAGCGAGAAGCACACAAACGAATTCAAACCATGACTGAGAGGAGAGAGGAGCACAGGAGAGGAGGAGGAGAAGAGAGAGGCGGGAGAGGCTTGAGGAGAGAGATGGTAAGTATGGAGAGCCGAAGACAGGAGCAGGAGGAGGTGGAGAGAGGGGTAAGTATGACCAGGATAAGGAGGTGGGACAAGAGACAGAGCCAGGAACGAGAGGAGAGGGAGAGATGGGAGTCAGAGGAGAAACTGAGACAGGAGGAGGAAGAGAGGGAGGTAAGTATGGCCAGGATGAGGAGGAGGGAGAGGAGACAGAGACAGGAGCAAGAAAAGAGGGAGAGATGGGAGTGGGAGGAGACACTGAGACAGGAGGAGGAAGAGAGAGAGGTAAGTATGGCCAGGATGAGGAGCAGGGAGAGGAGACAGAGACAGGAGCAAGAAGAGAGGGAGAGATGGGAGTGGGAGGAGACACTGAGGCAGGAGAAGGAGAGACTGAGACTGAAGGAGGATGAGAGAAAGAAACTGATACTGGAGGAGGAGGAGGAGGAGGGAACACAAATAGAGGACATAGTGATAGAGCTGGAGGAGCTGGAGGAGCTGGAGTGGGACATGAATCTGTACGAGGAGGAGTTAAGAAAGTTAACGCATGGCTTAGAAAAGACAAATGATGTGAATGGAAGAAACAGACTGAGACTGAAGGAGGAGGAGAGACAGATAAGTTTGCAAAGAAGAAGAGCACAAAGAGTGAAAACACCGGGACTGGTGGAGGAGGTGAATCAGCCTGAGGAGGTGTTAAGAAAGGCAATAGATGACCTAGAAAAGGCAAAGGAGCGCTTTGACAGAAACAGACTGAGATGGGAAGAGGGGGAGAAGGGGAGACTAAGACTGGAGGAGGAGAAGAAGAGGTTGAAACTGAGGAAGAAAGAAGAGAGAGAGAGACGGGCAAGTTTGGAAAGAAGGAGAACACCAAGAGCGAAAATACTGGGACTGAGGGAGGAGGTGAATCTGATCGACGAGCAGGTACAAAAGGTCATACATGAGCTAAGAAAGGACAAGGTCCTGTATGAGAAGGAGGAGACACTGAGACTGAAGGAGGAGGTGAATCTGATTGACCAGCAGGTACAAAAGGTCATACATGAGCTAAGAAAGGACAAGGTCCTGTATGAGGAGGAGGAGACACTGAGACTGAAGGAGGAGGAGGAGGAGGTGAAGGAGACACTGAGACTGAAAGAGGAGGAGAAGGAAAGAGGGAGACTGAGACTAAAGGAGGAGAAGGAAAAAGGACAAAGACAGGAGAGACTGAGAAAAGAAAAGGAAGAGAAGAGGCTGAGACTAAAGGAGGAGAGAATAGGACAGGAGGAGGAGAAGGAGGGCATGAGACTGCAAAAGGTAGAGGAGACAGAGAGACTAGAGCTGAAACTGGATGGAGAGGAGGAGGGACTGAGACTAAAAGTGGAAGAGGAAAGACTGAGACTGAAGGAGGAGGAGAGACTTAAACTGGATGAGGAGGAGGAGGGACTGAGATTAAAGGAGGCGAAGAGGAGACTGAAACTGATGAAGGAGGAGAGACTGAAACTGGAGGAGGAGGAGGAGGGACTGAGACTAAAAGTGGAAGAGGAAAGACTGAGGCTGAAGGAGGAGGAGAGACTTAAACTGGATGAGGAGGAGGAGGGACTGAGATTAAAGGAGGCAAAGAGGAGACTGAAACTGATGAAGGAGGAGAGACTGAAACTGGAGGAGGAGGAGGAAGGACTGAGATTAAAGGAGGCAAAGAGGAGACTGAAACTGTTGAAGGAAGAGAGACTGAAACTGGAGGAGGAGGAGGAGGAGGAGAGCCAGAGACTTAAGGAGGCAAAGAAGAGAATAAGAATGAAGGAGGAGGTGAGAGTGAAACTGGAGGAGGAGGACCTGAGACTGAAGGAGAAGGAGCGACTGAGACTGAAGGAGGAGGAGAGACTGAGACTGGGGGAGAAGGAGAGACTGAAGGAGGAGGAGGAGGAGAGCCTCAGATTAGAGGAGGACAAGGAGGAGAAACTCAGACTGGAGCAGGAGGAGGAGGAGATAGTCAGATTAGAGGAGGAGAAGGAGAGACTCAGATTGGAGCAGGAGGAGGAGGAGATGGTCGGATTAGAGGAGGAGGAGGAGGAGAAGGAGAGACTCAGATTGGAGCAGGAGGAGGAGGAGATGGCCGGATTAGAGGAGGAGGAGGAGAAGGAGAGACTCAGATTGGAGCAGGAGGAGGAGGAGATGGCCGGATTAGAGGAGGGGGAGGAGGAGAAGGAGAGACTCAGATTGGAGCAGGAGGAGGAGGAGATAGTCAGATTAGAGGAGGAGGAGAAGCATGAGAGACTCAGACTGGAGGAGGAGAAGGAGCAGGAGGAGAGACTCAGATTAGAGGAGGAGGAAAGAGACAAACAGGTAAGTATGGAGAGAAGGAGAAGAAGGAAAGAAAGGAGACTGAGACAGGAGGAGGAGGAGGAGAGACTCAGACTGGAGCAGGAGGAGGACGAGAGACTCAGATTAGAGGAGGAGGAGAGACTCAGATTAGAGGAGGACGAGAGACTCAGATTAGAGGAGGACGAGAGACTCAGATTAGAGGAGGACGAGAGACTCAGACTGGAGCAGGAGGAAAGAGACAGACAGGTTAGTATGGAGAGAAGGAGAAGAAGGAAAGAAAGGAGACTGAGACTGGAGGAGGAGGACAGGCTCAGACTGGAGCAGGAGGAAGAGGAGAGGCTCAGACTGGAACAGGAGGAAGAGGAGAGGCTCAGACTGGAGCAGGAGGAAAGAGACAAACAGGTAAGTATGGAGAGAAGGAGAAGAAGGAAAGAAAGGAGACTGAGACTGGAGGAGGAGGACAGGCTCAGACTGGAGCAGGAGGAAGAGGAGAGGCTCAGACTGGAGCAGGAGGAAGAGGAGAGGCTCAGACTGGAGCAGGAGGAAAGAGACAAACAGGTAAGTATGGAGAGAAGGAGAAGAAGGAAAGAAAGGAGACTGAGACTGGAGGAGGAGGACAGGCTCAGACTGGAGCAGGAGGAAGAGGAGAGGCTCAGACTGGAGCAGGAGGAAGAGGAGAGGCTCAGACTGGAGCAGGAGGAAAGAGACAAACAGGTAAGTATGGAGAGAAGGAGAAGAAGGAAAGAAAGGAGACTGAGACAGGAGCATGAGAGACTCAGACTGGAGGAGGAGGAGGAGGAGAGACTCAGACTGGAGGAGGAGGAGGAGGAGAGACTTAGACTGGAGCAGGAGGAGGAGGAGAAGCTCAGACTGGAGCAGGAGGAGAGGCTCAGACTGGAGCAGGAGGAGAGGCTCAGACTGGAGCAGGAGGAGGAGAGAGTCAGATTAGAGGAGGAGGAGGAGAGACTCAGACTGGAGCAGGAGGAAAGAGACAAACAGGTAAGTATGGAGAGAAGAAGAAGAAGAGAGAGGAGACTGAGACTAAAGAAGGAAGAGGAGGAGAATGAGAGACTGAGACTGAAGGAGGAGATAGAAAAACGCAAGCAGGAGGAGGAGAAGAAACAGATGCAAGAGGACGAAGTGGACAAACTGATACGAGAGGAGGAGGAGAAACTGATTCGTGAGGAGGAGGAGACACAGATGCAAGAGGACCAAGTGGACAAACTAATACGAGAGGAGGAGGAGAGATTGATTCAGGATGAGGAGGAGACACAGATGCAAGAGGATCAAGTGGACAAATTGATACGGGAGGAGGAGGAGGAGGAGAGACTGACACAGAAGGAGGAGAGACTGACACTGAAAGAGGAGTTATTAAAAGAGAAGGAGGAGAGGAGACAGAGACAGGACAAGGAAGTCATTGAAAGACAAGAGATGATGGAGAACAGAAGGAGGAGAAGGGAGAGAAAACGGGAGGAGGAAGAGAAACTGAGACTAGAGGAGGAGGAGGATTTAGAAAGACTGTTACAGGAGGCGGAGCAGTGCTGGAGACAGGGGGAGAGACGAAAACAGGAAAAGAATAGGAAACGGAAACAGGAGCAGGAAGAGGAGAGACCACCAAACCAGAATGAGGAGAAGGAGAGACTGAGACTGAGATTGAGGGAGGAGAGAGAAAAACAAAAGCAGGAAGAGGAGAGAAAGGCTCTTATGGAGAAGACCAGGAGGCAGAGAGAAAGACAGGAGGAGGAGAAGAGACTTAGAGCAGAGGAAGAGAAGGAGAGACTGAGGCTAGAGGAAGAAGAGAAAAGAGTGAAACTTGAGAAGGAGAAGGAGAAGGAGAGACTGTTGGCACGGGTCCTGAGAGTAGATGACGAGGAGGAAGAGCCGGAGGTACAGATAATCAGACCAGATGAGGAGGAAAAGGAGAAAAGACTGAGACTTGAGAAGAAGAGACTGAGGCTGGAGGAAGAGGAGAAAAGAGCCAGACTTGAGAAGGAGAGACTGAGGCTGGAGGAAGAGGAAAAAAGGGTGAGACTTGAAAAGCAGAGACAGTGGGAGGAGGCAGGGTTGCTAGTGGTCCTGAAAATACGTGACGAGGACGCAGAGACGGAGGTACAGACATTCACAACAGATGAGGAGGAAGAGGAGAAAAGAGCCAGACTTGAGAGGGAGAGACTGAGGCTGGAGGAAGAGGAAAAAAGGGTGAGACTTGAAAAGCAGAGACAGTGGCAGGAGGCAGGGTGGCTAGTGGTCCTGAAACTAGGTGACGGGGACGAAGAGACCGAGGAGGAACCAAGCCCATATGAGGAGGAAGAGGAGAAATGGAAAGATGCGGTGTGGGCGGACAAGCGGGAGATGACGGAGAGCAGGTGGATAAGGGAAAGAAGAAGGAGGGTGCTGCGGGAGCAGGAGGAGAAACGTAGAGGACAGGCACACTCTGGGGAACAGGAGGAAGAGAAAAGTCATCAACCTCTTCAAAATGAGAGCCAGTTTTCAAAACTGAAACTGCGCCTCCTGGAGCTCCAGAGGGACCGGGTCCTCAAGAACATCACCAGGAGTGAGAAGAAGGAGGCCAAGATCCAGGCCAGGGGTAAGAAAGCAACTTTCAAACCTTGTTTTTAAATTTCTCTTTTAAAAAAAAGATTTGATTTGATCAAAAATCTGTCAAATAAGAGACAATCTCTCAGCTTCACTCAAAAGTCACCTTGAATATTTGGTTTCTTTCAGAGGATCCTGATCCTGCCGACAAGGAGATGCGCTTACGGAAGCAACAGTCCAAGAGGATGAAGCTGCAGAAGAAGCAGAGAAACCTGGAGGAGAAGATAAGCCGCAAGACGGGGTGAGGACTCCAGGATGAACTCAGCCAAGGAGAAGAGGTAAGTGTTTGGTAAGTATTTGCATTATTTAGTACACACACACACACACACACACACACACACACACACACACACACACACACACACACACACACACACACTTCATAAAAAAAAACTAAAAACACACAAAACATTTAAACAGTTAAACTACTTTCAAAAATCATTTAAATTAGAGAAAAATAAAAACATAAAAAACCCTAGAATAGTTATTTTAAAGTAGGTATAAAGTAGAAGAAAGTTATTTGTCCTCCGATGAGGGGGGGTGGTGGCAGGGTAAAAGTAAAAGGTTGGACAACACACACACACACACACACACACACACACACACACACACACACACACACACACACACACACACATAAAATTATATTATTCTTTCAATTCAAACATTTCATTAAATGATGCTTGATTGGATAAGTTAAAGATTGTGTGTTGTCTAATAAAAGGTATTTAAATGATGTTCAAAAAAGTTCCCAAAATTAAAATAATTATCCAAAGAACAAGAAAAAAAATCAGGCAAAAAAAAAGTCAGACTCTAAATAGTTATTTTAAAGTAGAAGAAAGTTATATGTCCTCCGATGAGGGGGGGTGGTGGCAGGGTAAAAGTAAAAGGTTGGACAACACACACAAAATTTTATTACCCTTTAAATTCAAACATTTCATTAAATGATACTTGATTAGATAGTTAAAGCTTATGTGTTGTCCAATAATAGGTTTTTAGTTTATTTTTTATCACTTTTTTAATCACAATTATCATCTCAATAACAAAAAATAAATGAATTAATTAAACAAATAGTTAATTTAAAAGACAGACTCTAAATAGTTCTTTTAAAGTAGAAGAAAGTTATTTGTCCTCCGATGAGGGGGGGTGGTGGCAGGGTAAAAGTAAAAGGTTGGACATCACACACAAAATTATAGTTATTTTTCCTATAACATTTTACTTGATATCTTGATTAGATGGTTAAAGCTAATGTGTTGTCCAGTAAAAAGTGTTTAAATTACGTTTAATAGAGTAGTCTCCAAAATCCCAATAATTATCCTGATAACAAGAAAAAAAAAACAGGCAAAAAAAGTTAGACTCTGAATAGTTCTTTTAAAGTAGAAGAAAGTTATTTGTCCTCCGATGAGGGGGGGTGGTGGCAGGGTAAAAGCTAAAGATTGGATGACACACACAATTTTTTTTTCTAGGAATCATTTAAACTTTAAAAACAACTAGTTTGACAACTTCCAAACTAGTGTCTTTAATGTAGAACAAAGTACTTTGTCCTCCGATGAGGGGGGGTGGTGGCAGGGTAAAAGTTCAGAGAAAAAATCAAAGTTAATTGTTGTGTGTGTCCAACACAATTATCAGTTCAGCTAATAATCTGCTAATCTAATTTGAAATAGATGAACAGAGCTTGTTCAGGTGTCATCCAAATCAAAATTTTACAGCCAGTGTTTTTCTAAACAAATTTCATCTAGTTTAATGTAAACAGCTATTAAATCATGTGGACAATGAATAAAAAAATAGTTTGACCAGACTCAGCTCTTTTCTGAAATAGTTCTTTAAATATAGAATAAAGTTATTTGTCCTCCGATGAGGGGGGGTGGTGGCGGGCCAAAAATAAAAAACCAACAACAACAACAAAAAAACTGGAAGGAAAGCTGCAGTGTGTGCTGAGACACACACACAATCAAATAACATGTAAATAAATTAAAATACAATGTTAAGAAATGATCAATTATTCAAAGATCATAGGACACATGATCATAGGTAGTTCTAAAATAGTTCTAAATAAATGATGACTGTCGTGATCTGACGAGATAAATTTCCATCTTAATAAATATGAGTCTGGAAACAAATACTTTCAAAATAGGACTTAGTGATTGGATGAGGAAAAGAGACGGTCTGAAAGCGTAGCATGGAATAAAGTTATTTGTCCTCCGATGAGGGGGGGTGGTGGCGGGCTAAAATTAGGCAAAGCAACAAAAAGCAAGAAGCATCAAACAGAAGAAGTGTGTGATTTAACACTCCAATATGATATAGTGCAGTGATCCATTCACAGCCAATTTGAAAATGACAAAGATACACAGTCAAACAACCTGAAAAGGTCAAACTTGTGAGAGCAGATGTCCCTGACACAGAGACAGAAGAACAACCCGAGCACAGGCGCTCTAAACCACAATGTAGGAAACATTGTCAGCGCCTATTTGAGGTAAGTTCTCATTTGAAGAAAATCAAATGTTGTGAGGAAAGGCCTCAAAGTACGGCATCTTGTCTCCCACTGGCTGTCACCTGCCTCAAAGGCTCCTGAGTGGATGAAAAACACAGGGATGGACCCGCAGTACAACACCATACCGCCCGCTTCAGGAAAAGCCCAAACTATCAGCACCAACAGCCGTCAGCCAGCGTGGAAAACACTACCGGAGCATCAGTGCATCAAAAAAACACTGAGCGACGACGGTTGAGCTCTTTCAAACTCATCAAGTGGGTGCAATGTCGGGTCCTGAGCTGGGACCAGAGCGGGCTTCAGTGCAGCGTTACCACAAACCACTTGAGCTTACGGCCACGACTGTTCCAGTGAATGCAAACGCTGCAGTAAATGCAGGTATGACATGCAACGTGTTGTCTGGATCGGTGTACGTGTGCTGCTGATGCTCCCTGAAAGTTTTCTTCCACAGACGCTCAAACAGCTCAAACTCAGGTGTTGTATCCATGGAAGTGTAAGCCTTCATATTTAAAGCCTGTGAACTGACAGCTACAAAGCCATTCCTCCTCTCTTTTCATTCCTCTCTGGTTTTATCTGATTGATCGTAGCTGCCTCGCCAACACTGAGGCGCTCATTTCCTGTCCATCGGCCAGGTTCACGTGTGTTACACTGCAAAGGAGCTTTTACTGCTGCTTTCTGCTTCTGTCCCAAGGTGTCCATCTACAGAGAAACAAAGGAGGGAAGTGGAGACACGAAATGAAGTGAGGTGACGTATAACAAACACCTGACAGACAAACCTGTGAAACCTGTGAGTGTACTTTCACTCCCAACAGGTGAGTGTTCTTTTGCATGGTGTGCTGTCAACAAGATATTGTGTGTCATGTGACTCCAGAGTCATGATCTCCGCAGGTGATCCAGATCTAGAGCAGCAAACAGAACCAGGGTTCAGCCCCAGAGGTCTGGGCACTGTAGATCCTGCTGCAGCAGAAGATCGGGATGCTACACCCAGTTTGAGCAGCTGGTACTCTGGGAAACAGTTCACCCTGACCCGTGTAAAGTGGCTACACGCTCTCTGTGTACTCCAGCCTCTTCAGTGCCGTGTGGAAGAGTTTTCCCAAGGCCGAGGAAAACGTTTCAAACTGAAGAAACTGACTGAGTCTGAAAACTGTGGATAAAAGCTCAGAACCAGTTCCACAAGCACACACACTCTGCCCAGTTCCTCAAGCACACACACACTGCCCAGTTCCTCAAGCACACACACACTGCCCAGTTCTTCAAGCACACACACTCTGCCCAGTTCTTCAAGCACACACACACTGTGCCCAGTTCTTCAAGCACACACACACTGTGCCCAGTTCCTCAAGCACACACACACTGCCCAGTTCCTCAAGCATACACACACTGCCCAGTTCCTCAAGCACACACACACACTACCCAGTTCTTCAAGCACACACACACTGTGCCCAGTTCCTCAAGCACACACACACACTTCCCAGTTCCTCAAGCACACGCACACTCTTCCCAGTTCCTCAAGCACACACACACTGCCCAGTTCCTCAAGCACACACACACACTGCCCAGTTCCTCAAGCACACACACACACTGCCCAGTTCAAGCACACCCCATTTCCCCCCACACCCATGAACCTCTTTACCAATGAACCTGTGGTGCCACATCATGTTATAACGCCCCGTGCTGTAATACTGTAATACATTTTCAATTCATTTTGTAAAAAACAGCATTTTGTAATAATCTGACACATTTTGTTTTATAGTGTTTTAAATGTATGTGATAAACTTTGCTGCATTATGTAGTACATTCAGACATATTGCATCAGTCATTACAAAATGCAGGTGTTGTATTTTTTTATATCAAGAAAATATAAGAATTAGGTGCATTATGCAACAAACCAGCCAAATAGATATCTCAAATTAAAAAAAAAAAAAAAATGTTATACCATCAGAAATATATTGTAGGTGTGGGTGCCTGGAGGGCTGAGAGGTGGGCAAGGCACCTAGCAACGGGTAAAACTGAAATGATAGGAATTTTAGGGCGCAAGGTCTTTTGGGGCCGTGGTTGTGTGGTGTAGTCAGCAGAGGGGGGGTGCTTAAGTGTGGGTGCGCAGGGCCGAGAGGTGCAGAAGTCACCCAGGGCCGAGAGGTGGTCCCGGTGGTCCCGGTGGTCCCGGTGGTCCCGGTGGTCCAGGCGGTCCGGGGCTAAGTGTGGCTGCCTGGGGGGCTGGCTGAGAGGTACCCAAATGGCCTGCCAACACCTGATGCCCCCTGACGCTCCTGGCGCTTGGTGCCAGTCACTGGAGTTTGATTTAGATTTGACCAATGAGGCGTCATCACTAGTTTTTCTAATGAAATTATATTTGCCCCTCATGCTGCTTCCTCTAAGTCAATATCTTTTTGATGATCTGTTTTTTTTTCCTAATAAAGACATCCATTTTGGTGGTTTGTTACATAATGCACATAATTCTTACATTTTCTTCATCAAAAAGTGCAACGCCTGCATTTTGTATTTACTGATGGATGCGCGGTGTCAGAATGTATTACATAATGCAGAGGAGTTTACTATGCACTGCGTTCAAAAATTCTAGACCAAAATGCAGCGTTATTACATAGTGAATTGAAAATTAATCAGATTATTACATCATGGGGCGTTATTACATAATGTGGCAATACAAACCCCCAAAACATACTTTGCCAAAAGCCATAAAATGATCAGTATTTGCACCAGTATGGAGCTATTATTGTAACAAAATGATTAGCGTGTGTAAATGCATCCCAAATGTTTGATTACACAAAGGTGTAAACAGATTTGCAAATGTGTCAAATATCCACAAATGTCTTTGCCAATCCAGAAATGTTTAAACTGCTTTACAAATAAATGGATGGTCTTAAATGGCTGAAAAGTCTGGGTATTTTTCAAATCCCATCATTATTGTCATCATTACGACTGAGGCGGGCCTCCCGATGGACTGTCTGTGTGCACGTGATGTTTGCTACAGTCCTGCCGGGCCAGTGATCTGCAAATGAGAAAGAATCCGTCTGTGAGAGGCGGATTACTTTGCCCTGAGCTCAGGCTCCCAGGCGCAGGCTGCCAGGTATGGAGCTATCATTGTAGCACCACGCCTCAGCCACTTAGCAATCCACACTGCCTCAGTTGTATCTGATGATTTGTGTGGATTTTTAGCTCTTGTAAGACAAACAAAAAAAAAAATTGAGACTTTTCAGCCATCTCAGACTACATTTTTATTTGTGAATCAGTTTAAACATTTGTGGATTTGTGCACACATTTGTAAATATTTGACAGATTTGTGAATCGGTCCACACATTTGTGGATCAGTTCACATATTCGTGGATGCATTGACCCACACACACATCATTTTGCCACAATAATAGCTCAATACACCAGCTCAATGTGACAATGACATGAATGAGTCTTTGTTTGTGGAGCACATCTTATGAATGTGGCAGAAGTGGTCCAGAATGAAGAGGTCAATTTGAGCTAGGCTTCAAATCAAGGTGTGCATTAGGTCTACTTTAACAAGTAGCCTAAAATGAAGAGGTCAATTTAGGCTACGAAAAAAGTGGACTAGAATGGAGTCTATCAGACAGAGACAGACTCAGGAAAACTTGACATGTTCTGGACCGTTCAATGCAACAAAGATTAGAAACCCTTGTGCTGAGTTTGGATGCAGAGAAGGCATTTGACTGGGTCACATGGACCTTTTGATATAAAGTAATGCCTAAATTTGGATTCCACCAGACCCTAATGCAGTGTTTCCCAATCCTGGTCCTGGGGACCCCCTGCCCTGCATGTTTTTTATGTTCCCCACTCCAACACACCTGATTCAAATGATCAGCTCGTCATCGAGCCCTGCTGGGGCCGGATAACGAGCCATTCATTTGAATCAGGTGAGCTGGAGTGGGGTAACATCTAAAACGTGCAGGGCAGGGGGGTCCCCCAGGACCAGGATTGGGAAACACTGCCCTAATTGATGTAATTGCTGCTTTGTACAATAAACCAAGAGCTAAAATAAAGATTAACGGAGCCCTATCTGATTGAACTGTGTTCCTCACAGTTTTATCTTCCTGGAAAAGGATCACCAAAACATGTGGGTTAGGGAATGGGACTCAAATACTTACGCCTTAGAGTCAAATAGGATTGATGGCAGATTTGGGGCTTGGCTCTCAAAAGGCTTGACCACCTGTTACACTTTTATTCAGAAAGGGATGTTTCAGAGTTTTGAGGAACTTGAAACATCTCATGGTTTAGAAAAAGAGGACTTCCAGCGATATTGACAGGTTAGAACTTATTTGAATCAAAACTTGAAAGACAAGTGGGAAAAATCTGATTGAGAATTCCTCAGTGTGTTTCTATCTGTGTTGAAACAGGCTCACGCTAAGTACAAAGCTCATTTCTAAACTATATGATGGTACTTTGCTATCTAATCAGGGTGATACAAACTATATATGAAATGAGTGGGAGAAGGAGGGAAACATATGCATTTCAACTGAAAGCTGGGAAAACATTTGAAGTTACGATGGATGGCCTCAACCTCCAACACATGGAGGGAATTCTGTGGGAAAAACATAGGTAGATTTTTTTGGTAACCCCAGCCCAGGGAAAACTTCAGAACAGTGGAGACACCTGCTGGAGACTCTGTGGGACAAAAGATGCAAATCACTGTCCTATTTCTTGGAGTTGTCAATGGATCAAAGCGTTTTGGGAGCAGCTGTGGAGCAATATCTTTACTGAGGACGTTCCTGTTAAGTTGGAAGCCCTGTATTTGGGAGATTTTTCTTTTGAAAACTGGACTCTGAGAGACAAAAAGCTGCTGGCTGTGCTTTTGGCAGCAAGCAAAAAGACAATCACCAGAAAGTGGTTAAAAGCCCAGGCACCTACAATGGAAAAGTGGCTTGATATTGTACAGGACATTTACAGTCTTGAGAGGTGGTCATTTTCTCTGAAGGGTCAAAGGGAATCCTTTTTCAGGACTTGGTCATTTTGGACAAACTACGTGAAACCCGTAATCTCTGTAATCTGACCAGGTTTTGTTTATTGTGAATCCACCTACCTGGTTTGGGTTTGGGTTTAGGTTGATGCAAAGGTCAAAATTTGGATGTGTCTTATTCCAGATAAGTTAAGAAACGGAGCCAGACCCCTCCTCCGCTCACCTCTTCTCCTTGTTGTTAAATCTATTAAAACTAAGGATTGGCAATGATCATTTTCATAACCACGTGTGGAATGTTTACTGCATACTGTACCCTTTCCCCAAAGGAACGTTATGTCACATGTGCCTTTCCAAACAAACAAAAACTGACCAAAAAAGAAAAGTGCTATGTTGACCCAATTTTTATTTTTTTTATTATTATTATTATAATAAGTAGTAGTAGTAGTAGTAGTAGTAGTAGTAGTAGTAGTAGTAGTAGTAGCAGTAGTAGTAGTAGTAGTAGTAGTAGAAGCCTAGTAGTAGTATTAGTTGTTGTAGTAGTAGTAGTCTTAGTTGTTGTAGTAGTAGTAGTAGTAGTAGCAGTAGTAGTAGTAGTAGCAGTAGTAGTAGTAGTAGTAGTAGTTGTTGTAGTAGTAGGAGTAGTAGTAGTAGTAGTAGTAGTAGCAGTAGTAGTAGTAGTAGTAGTAGTTGTTGTAGTAGTAGTAGTAGTAGTAGTAGTAGTAGTAGTAGTAGCAGTAGTAGTAGTAGTAGTAGTAGTTGTTGTAGTAGTAGGAGTAGTAGTAGTAGTAGTAGTGGTAGTAGTAGTAGTAGTATCATTGAAAAGTCATCAAAGCTTGGACACATGGAGTTTTTCTCAGACACCTCAGAATAAGGTGCTTCTTGTTTGTGGAGCTTCACCGCTGTTTCTGTACATTTAGCAGAGTTTGAGCTGAATGCCAAGATTTGTCCTTACTCTTTTAGGATGACTTCTCATGTATAATTGGGATTCTAGGTAACAGAAATAGCACAGCCCTACTTGTTCCTTATTTCACAAATCAGATGTTTATGGGAGCCGACACTGTTTTTTGGGCCTGTGTTTTGTGCTTCTCCACAGAGAGGAAGGAAGAATGAGTTAAAATGGCCACGCTGTCCACTTTATACACAGGATGCTCCACACTCTCTTCCAGCGCTCGTTCCTCAACATGAGCAGACACTGGGTCGTAGGTTTGGTGGCAGAGTGAAAAGCCTGCAAAGAGTACGAGCAGAGACCCTGTTAGCGACACAGCGTCAAAGCTTATGTTTGCCGTTAGAAGAGCCAGTGAGCACATGTGAGTGTTCCTGTTAATGCACTCACCACCCTGCTGGGGAAGCTGCTCAACTCACCCTGATCAAAACCCAAACGTGCGCTGACAGAAGCTTTTCCTGGTTTTTACTTGGACCCTCGATAAGAAATGTTTGAACAGTCATTTTGGATGTTGCGGATGTGCCGAGTGTTCATTCTGCTGCTTAAAAAAAACCCTGTGGAGAGAGTCAGAGAACAGTGGTACAAGTTTTACTTTTTATTCATCACTTACTAACAATTTCAATGATGATTTTTAATCACAGTCATAACATGACAGTCATATGAGGAAACATATGTGTGCTTACTTGTGTAAATGTGTGTGTAGAACAGAAAATGATCAATGATTTGAATAAATACAGAAAAACGTGCAAATAAAGCCTTGATTGTTTTCTTTCTGTAAATAAAAAAGGTACAAAACTCTGGTTTGTCCTAAAACACTTTGGCTTCAACATAAACAGAGAAGAACAGCTGCAAACGATGCAAATTAGGAGTCTATATCGCATCCATATTCCATCTCTACATGAAACCTCAAGGCTGACTGTTGCAGTCCTCTAAAGTTGCCAGTAGAGTGCGGAACACACACACACACACACACACACACACACACACACACACACACACACACACACACACACACACACACACACACACACACACACACACACACACACAGTTTGCTTACCCTCCATACATCTTCATAGTCTATGTCACAGGTCAGTAACTCTCCATCCTTCTCTGGGAAAAGCTGGTGGCCCATTTTCTGTAAAGAAAAGCAGAAATGAGGCTCATAGTTGAGAGGACAGTTTGATTTGAGTTCAGTGGTGTTTTATAGGCTCAGAAATGAATTCTACATTCAAAACTATTTACAAATGAAGATTTTATTCACTGTTGTGAAAAAAAAAACAAAACAGAATTGAACAGGAGTTTATTGATGTGCATGCAGACAGAATGGTTTTTGGATGGGTCTGCTGGTGTCCTCCCCCAGCAGGGGGTCACTGGTCTCTGGTACCACTGTTATGATGTTCACTGAGAGAAAAGTTCAGGATCCCCTGGTCTGACTAACCAGCCAGAGTCTGTGGGTGGTGTTTTATTGTGAAATAGAGCAGACAACCTGAGCCAGCAGCGCCCCTGAATCCCCGTCCTGGTCCATCTTCTCTGTTTCATTTGATGTGAGCCGCTTGAATTGATTTCTGTTCCTGACATCACTCGCTACATTTCTTACTCCAGCCCTGGAGTCCTGATCTGTAATAAAGGGGAAAAGGCTGAAAAATAAGCTGACAAAAAAACACTAAAGACCAACAGAAAAGCTTTGAACTTGCAGGTAAACACATCAGGAGACTTAGGATGTATCAGCCTAAAGAGTTTTCATTCTCCTGTAATGCTTTTAGTTTGCTTTGGAAGGTTTGGGCAGCTAGACAGGATCTTTTTTCTTAGTACGGAAAGCTCTAGAGCAGGGATGTCAAACTGGTGGCATGGAGGGCCAAGAGGCTGCAGGTTTTCCTTCCAAACAAGAACTCCAGCAGCTGATTTGTCTGATTAGTCCCTGCTCTCTGCTTGAAGGTGAGGTAATGAGTGAAATCAGCTGGTAGAGTTGTTGGTTGGAAAGAATAGCTGCAGCCTCTTGGCCCTCCATGCCACCAGTTTGACATCCCTGCTCTCGAGTGTCCAGAATGGCACTCCTCGTGGGTTAATGCAGATAATAAGGTCAGATTAAAGTGAAAGTTTAGCTCTGTTCCACTTGTGTGTATGTGTCAGTGTAGCTTTAAACCAAGAGGGAAACGTATGAGGTAAAGATCCAGGTGGTCCAGCTGGAGGTGATTTCGAGAGTGATTGAGACACACGGGGATGTCCTCTGGGGCATGTTCCCTGGGGCATGATGGGTCCTGCACGGCTAAGAAAACATGGCAAGTGTGAGATGGCTGAGAGAAATAGACAAAATGACATAGACAAGGATGCGACAGCTTAAAAAAGGCAGCAAAGATGACTCGAAGGCGTTGTTAATCCATGAGTGATTTGACTTTGCGGCTTGTTTTTGTAGAGAAGAAAGAAAATGTGTGAAGTTGTTGGTTGATTTGTACAGTGAGCTTAGTGAGAATGAACGTAACCCGCGCACCCCAGCCAGCCCGCCCGCCCGCCCGCAGGCCCCTGCCCAACCCTAGGTGGGGTCGGGGGCCTAGTCTCACGCCGCTGGCAGCTTCCCTCCAGCCCCCTCTCTCCCCCAGGGGCCTTGCTCTCCGGCGGGTCCCGGGGAACCCTAAGCGCCCCAGCCAGCCCGGCCAGCCCGGCCAGCCCGGCCAGCCCGGCCAGCCCGGCCAGCCCGGCCAGCCCGGCCCAACCCTAACCCAACCCTACGGACCCGGGTCGGGGCCAAGTCTCCCACCCCGGGCGGCCACCCCTTTAGCCCCCGCTCTCCCTCGGGGCCTTGCTCTCCGGCGGGTCCCGGAGAACCCTAAGCACCCCAGCCAGCCCGGCCACCCCGGCCCAACCCTACGGACCCGGGTCGGGGCCAAGTCTCCCACCCCTGGCAACCACCCCTTTAGCCCCCGCTCTCCCTCGGGGCCTTGCTCTCCGGCGGGTCCCGGAGAACCCACCCCAGCCCTGCTCTCCACTGGGTCCCGGGGAACCCAGACTTAAGTCCCCCTCCGCCGACTACACCAATTGGGCCGTCCCAAAAGAACAACGCGCCCCTGGTAGGAGGTGGCCATTTTTTGACAAGGCAAAACTTCAGCTACTCGTTAACACAAATATCTAATCAGCCAATCACATGGCACAAACTTTGAATGTGGACAGGTTGTTGGTGCCAGACGGGCTGGTCTGACAGGACTTCAAATACTGAGCTGAAAAACACACACACACACACACACACACACACACACACACACACACACACACACACACACACACACACACACACACACAGACTGAGCCTACAGAGCATCCTCTCACCGCTCAGGGATGAACTTCTCCGGCTCCGGCCAGTGCTCCTGGTCATAGTGAAGGAAGCCTGCTGGGAACTCCATCGTCACACCTTTAGGGGCCAGTTGTCCGTTCAATGTGCGGTCGTGGTCCATCTATCTGATCTACTTGAACCCTGGAGGGTAGAGGCGCAACGCTTCACTTATGACCAGGTCTAATACTTCAGCTCCTGGACACTGGTGTAATCTGGAGACTCCTGCAGCAAAAAGAACAACGTAAACACACTGCAGTAAACAACTAAAGCATCATTTACAGCAAAGGTTCCCTGGGTAATAAAGTTAATTCACAACAATCCTAAAACTTCGGCCTGACCCCCCCCCCAAACAATTAAAGAAATAAAGAACCTTGGTATAAAGAAGTAATAACAACATAGGCACTATAAAAACACAAAATCTTATTTAGTCAACTCATAGTTGTAGGATCAGATTATGAATGGTTTGTTTACATTCATGTTTGTTTGTAACTGAGCTCATCAAGGGTGAAAGTCTTTATGAGGGTAGGACCTTGTTAGTGCGGTTAAGTGTTTCACCCGGAAGGGTCAAACAGTTTTTGACCGCTGTGCGGTGAGGCACCATGGTGATGCAGAAGGGTGAACAAACATTTGGTAAGTGTATTACACAAGTTAACCGTTTGCTTTGTCAAACAAATGGACTGATCATTGAAAAAGCAAACAAAACCTGGAGTTTCATCCATCAAAAAGCCAACAGGAGCGCCTCAGTTGTTATCCAGGTGTAGCATCTCAGTGCCTTAAAGCATTGGCTTGGCATCTTCAGAAGTTGTACAGTCCAAAAATTGAAATCATGAAATTGTAAATTTTAAGATGTCAAATTTAAGAGATCAAAAGTACGATGAATATATACATTTTTAAAACCGTTAAATACAAGACCCAAAGAAAAAATCAAAAATCAAAAATGATTAAAGAAAAGTCACAATGGGAGACGAAAGACATAGTTACCAAAAAAAATGTAATAAATTCTGAGAAAAGTGAAGACATTTTTTAAGTCAAAGCTTTATCACAGATAATAATTAAAAAATAATAATAATTACAAATATTATAATGTGCAAAATGAAAGTTCTGGCTTTAGAATTTTTTTCAGTCAGTGCATTTTGTTCTGAATACAAAAATGTGTAAGTATGTCAGGAGTTTGCGTGCTCTGTGTGACTGTAGAAACATGAAGGGGATCTGCTGTTTGTGTGGACATAAAAGTCTCACCCACAGTTTACAGATGAACCGTATTTCTTATTAAAGATAAAGATAAAGATAAAAAATACTTTATTAATCCCAGAAGGGAAATTCATTATTATTATTATTATTATTATTATTAGTAGTAGTAGTATTATGATTAGGAGACCATACTCTTTTAAAAATGCTTGCTTATATTTTCTGAAAGTTCTGCCTTCAGCCTGTTCTGATAAATACACACTGAATCTTTAAAGCAAACCTCTGTCAATGTTTATTCACTACCATCACTTTACAGGCTCCTTCATTTTATGACAGCAGTAAAAACGATCTGGCTAAAATTGGTGGACTTCCTTCCACTTGAGTCTAACCCTACCTCCATATCTTCTGCCTCTCCATCTGTCTGAGGTGGAGAACTTGATAAGTGATTGCTAGGGATGGAAAAAAAAAATGCTTTAAACTAGATTAAAAACAAAACAAAGAAGTAGTGTACAGTAACAGCTCAGGCCGTAACCTTGCTCTATCACTTAGAAATGCCAGTGTTTACAACAGATTTTCAAGTATTGGCTCACTCCACGGTTAGTTAAACAACGTTAAAGATGTCAGTGACCTCACCTCACCTCATGTGTCAGCTCTCTTCTCCAAGTGTTGATAGTTTCATGTAGTCTTCTTCATCCAGCATTATTTCACAGCTAACAAGAAAAGTCGGCTCCATGCTGCCCTCCAACGGTCGGGATGGGCTTCGTTCATCCCGAGTTCAAAGAAGGAGAGCCGCTCATCCCACTTTCAGCATTTAAATTAGCGGATCAAAACTCTCAATTTCTACTCAGTGAAAATTGTGTTTGTATTTTATTTAATAATAATTATTTATAGTTTGATTCGTTTTTACATCAAGTCGTGTTTATGCTGAAAGCGCAGACGTAGCCTATGTAAACCACTAGAGTGAAACTTTTGGAAAACAATCAAGTATTTGAAAAAAAAAAACAACTAAAAGGATTATTTTTCTAAACTGTCGAGCAGGCATGGGAGAGTTAATTATTTGGACTTTTATTTCCCATTTTAATATTTTTTTAAATTATTTTTATTATTGTTAAAACGTCAGGGACGCACGGGTTGCGTCTGAATTTGATTGGTGCAGATAAATTCTGGAATCTGTTAATTCCATCGGGGTATAAAATCAAGCTGGGCGTTCCTTCCGCCTTTTTCACCAAGGCACTTGGGGAGGTATGTTGCAAATTTTCCTGCTAAAGCTTGGCTAGCTTAAGCACAACTCAATAAAATGCATTTTTAGTCGGAAGAGGCGTCATATTGTGTGTTTCATTAATGTAATTTTTGTATTCCTTGATAAGATCTGTGACTTTTTTGAAGGTTTGACAGAGTTTAAATCATCCGTTGAGGTGACACAGGTCTTTGATCATAATAAATCTGAAAGAGATGCTTAATGTCATTTCCGATTGTAAAACTGATGTGAATTTCAAGTTGAAAGACTGTTTTGTAGCTTGTAGCTTTGATAGTTTCAGCTGCGGACATTGTCCGCATCGTTGTGTTGAAATTTATACTTGGAAGTTGAACAAAAACAAGGTAATCCTTAAGATTTGTGTTGAAAGAGAGACGATTTAAGTCTTTAAACGGCCAAAGTTAACTCGGTTTTGGTTTATCCTTCTTTTTTTACTGCATTTATGTGAATTTATTTGGTATAAGTGACTAAACAGAACAGTTTCTGCCGTACGACCTCGGTGGTCGCAAGGCCGTTGCTGTGGCAGCACAAGCTAGTTTTCCATCTGTTTTCACAGTTTTCGGCTAATATTTAAGCTAGGTCATGCTGCAGCACAGCGCTAAACAGCTAAACATTGATTGAGGAGCTCATACCTGTGTAGCGTAGAGTTATGCGCCACAGATATTACTTTACTACAATTAAACATGTCCGTCCCTGTAATATTTTCAGCCGAGGTGTCCGCAAGCGTTTTATACAACAGCTCACACACGGTGCATACTTCCAAATGCATGTCGGTTTTAAACTAGCATCGACTAGCTCTGCTTTGCTGTAACAGTACACTTTAAACTCTGAAGGTAACATGATAGATAGAGGATTTTTTCCCCCCTTTTTTTACCGAAACATTCTGTGTTTTTACTATCACTGAACCGTGTCAGCAGTAATCTGTATTTATTTGACAGATTACACTGATGGCCATGTGACAGTGCTGGCTTTTCTTGATAAGATCTGTGACTTTTTCGAAGGTTTGACAGAGTTTAAATCATCCGTTGAGGTGAAACAGGTCTTTGATCATAATAATTCTGAAAGGGGATCTTAGTTTCATTTCCGAGTGTGAAACTCAATGTGAATTTGAAGTTAAAAGACTGTTTCTTAGTTTTAAGTTGTGATAGTTTCAGCTGCGGACATTGCCCGCATCTTTTGTTTGAATTTATACTTGGAAGTTGAACAAAAACAAGGTAATCCTTAAGATTTGTGTTGAAAGAGAGACGATTTAAGTCTTTAAACAACCAAAGTTAACTGGGTTTTGGTTTATCTTTCTTTTTTAACTGCATTTATATGAATAAATTTGGTATATGTTCTTTTTTACCGAGACATTCTGTGTTTTTACTCTTACTGAACAGAAGTGTGTCAGCAGTAATCTGTATTTATTTATTACACCGACAGTTATGTGAGAAAGCTGGTTTTTATTTTTCTAAAGTAAAATTTCTATTATTTTGTGCTGACAACTGTTGGTCTATAAACAGTCAAAATCAAACCTCCTTAAAGCCTTTCCCAGTTAGATTCACACAAATGTGCTGCCACGTCTTCGGGACTGTTTCTGTAACACTAATATAAAAAGACTTGATTCTGTTGCGTTGTTTGCAAAGAGTTTTAAATATCATGCTTTGTACTGGTGTCAACGTCAATAGAGTAGAATAGAATGAAATAGAATAGAATAGATTTTATTTATGCCGAGGGGAAATTCAGGAGTCACAGCAGCAGCAAAATGACAGATTTTGGTGTTATTATAACCCTCACTACAATTTGAACAGAGTTTGTTTGTCCGAACTTAAAACACATGGTCCTTAACATTATAGCTTCCTTATAAATGTTCAATCCAATACAAAGAATCATGTTTTAAACAGTAATAACTATAAAGAGATAAATAACACGAAGAAGTGACATAAAACAACAACTATTTGGACTTTATTTTGTAATTAAAGAAATATTCTGATCATTTTTTCATTCAGAATACTGAAGCGAGAAGCACACAAACGAATTCAAACCATGACTGAGAGGAGAGAGGAGCACAGGAGAGGAGGAGGAGAAGAGAGAGGCGGGAGAGGCTTGAGGAGAGAGATGGTAAGTATGGAGAGCCGAAGACAGGAGCAGGAGGAGGTGGAGAGAGGGGTAAGTATGACCAGGATAAGGAGGTGGGACAAGAGACAGAGCCAGGAACGAGAGGAGAGGGAGAGATGGGAGTCAGAGGAGAAACTGAGACAGGAGGAGGAAGAGAGGGAGGTAAGTATGGCCAGGATGAGGAGGAGGGAGAGGAGACAGAGACAGGAGCAAGAAAAGAGGGAGAGATGGGAGTGGGAGGAGACACTGAGACAGGAGGAGGAAGAGAGAGAGGTAAGTATGGCCAGGATGAGGAGCAGGGAGAGGAGACAGAGACAGGAGCAAGAAGAGAGGGAGAGATGGGAGTGGGAGGAGACACTGAGGCAGGAGAAGGAGAGACTGAGACTGAAGGAGGACGAGAGAAAGAAACTGATACTGGAGGAGGAGGAGGAGGAGGAGGGAACACAAATAGAGGACATAGTGATAGAGCTGGAGGAGCTGGAGGAGCTGGAGGAGCTGGAGTGGGACATGAATCTGTATGAGGAGGAGTTAAGAAAGTTAACGCATGGCTTAGAAAAGACAAATGATGTGAATGGAAGAAACAGACTGAGACTGAAGGAGGAGGAGAGACAGATAAGTTTGCAAAGAAGAAGAGCACAAAGAGTGAAAACACCGGGACTGGTGGAGGAGGTGAATCAGCCTGAGGAGGTGTTAAGAAAGGCAATAGATGACCTAGAAAAGGCAAAGGAGCGCTTTGACAGAAACAGACTGAGATGGGAAGAGGGGGAGAAGGGGAGACTAAGACTGGAGGAGGAGAAGAAGAGGTTGAAACTGAGGAAGAAAGAAGAGAGAGAGAGACGGGCAAGTTTGGAAAGAAGGAGAACACCAAGAGCGAAAATACTGGGACTGAGGGAGGAGGTGAATCTGATCGACGAGCAGGTACAAAAGGTCATACATGAGCTAAGAAAGGACAAGGTCCTGTATGAGAAGGAGGAGACACTGAGACTGAAGGAGGAGGTGAATCTGATTGACCAGCAGGTACAAAAGGTCATACATGAGCTAAGAAAGGACAAGGTCCTGTATGAGGAGGAGGAGACACTGAGACTGAAGGAGGAGGAGGAGGAGGTGAAGGAGACACTGAGACTGAAAGAGGAGGAGAAGGAAAGAGGGAGACTGAGACTAAAGGAGGAGAAGGAAAAAGGACAAAGACAGGAGAGACTGAGAAAAGAAAAGGAAGAGAAGAGGCTGAGACTAAAGGAGGAGAGAATAGGACAGGAGGAGGAGAAGGAGGGCATGAGACTGCAAAAGGTAGAGGAGACAGAGAGACTAGAGCTGAAACTGGATGGAGAGGAGGAGGGACTGAGACTAAAAGTGGAAGAGGAAAGACTGAGACTGAAGGAGGAGGAGAGACTTAAACTGGATGAGGAGGAGGAGGGACTGAGATTAAAGGAGGCGAAGAGGAGACTGAAACTGATGAAGGAGGAGAGACTGAAACTGGAGGAGGAGGAGGAGGGACTGAGACTAAAAGTGGAAGAGGAAAGACTGAGGCTGAAGGAGGAGGAGAGACTTAAACTGGATGAGGAGGAGGAGGGACTGAGATTAAAGGAGGCAAAGAGGAGACTGAAACTGATGAAGGAGGAGAGACTGAAACTGGAGGAGGAGGAGGAAGGACTGAGATTAAAGGAGGCAAAGAGGAGACTGAAACTGTTGAAGGAAGAGAGACTGAAACTGGAGGAGGAGGAGGAGGAGGAGAGCCAGAGACTTAAGGAGGCAAAGAAGAGAATAAGAATGAAGGAGGAGGTGAGAGTGAAACTGGAGGAGGAGGACCTGAGACTGAAGGAGAAGGAGCGACTGAGACTGAAGGAGGAGGAGAGACTGAGACTGGGGGAGAAGGAGAGACTGAAGGAGGAGGAGGAGGAGAGCCTCAGATTAGAGGAGGACAAGGAGGAGAAACTCAGACTGGAGCAGGAGGAGGAGGAGATAGTCAGATTAGAGGAGGAGAAGGAGAGACTCAGATTGGAGCAGGAGGAGGAGGAGATGGTCGGATTAGAGGAGGAGGAGGAGGAGAAGGAGAGACTCAGATTGGAGCAGGAGGAGGAGGAGATGGCCGGATTAGAGGAGGAGGAGGAGAAGGAGAGACTCAGATTGGAGCAGGAGGAGGAGGAGATGGCCGGATTAGAGGAGGGGGAGGAGGAGAAGGAGAGACTCAGATTGGAGCAGGAGGAGGAGGAGATAGTCAGATTAGAGGAGGAGGAGAAGCATGAGAGACTCAGACTGGAGGAGGAGAAGGAGCAGGAGGAGAGACTCAGATTAGAGGAGGAGGAAAGAGACAAACAGGTAAGTATGGAGAGAAGGAGAAGAAGGAAAGAAAGGAGACTGAGACAGGAGGAGGAGGAGGAGAGACTCAGACTGGAGCAGGAGGAGGACGAGAGACTCAGATTAGAGGAGGAGGAGAGACTCAGATTAGAGGAGGACGAGAGACTCAGATTAGAGGAGGACGAGAGACTCAGATTAGAGGAGGACGAGAGACTCAGACTGGAGCAGGAGGAAAGAGACAGACAGGTTAGTATGGAGAGAAGGAGAAGAAGGAAAGAAAGGAGACTGAGACTGGAGGAGGAGGACAGGCTCAGACTGGAGCAGGAGGAAGAGGAGAGGCTCAGACTGGAACAGGAGGAAGAGGAGAGGCTCAGACTGGAGCAGGAGGAAAGAGACAAACAGGTAAGTATGGAGAGAAGGAGAAGAAGGAAAGAAAGGAGACTGAGACTGGAGGAGGAGGACAGGCTCAGACTGGAGCAGGAGGAAGAGGAGAGGCTCAGACTGGAGCAGGAGGAAGAGGAGAGGCTCAGACTGGAGCAGGAGGAAAGAGACAAACAGGTAAGTATGGAGAGAAGGAGAAGAAGGAAAGAAAGGAGACTGAGACTGGAGGAGGAGGACAGGCTCAGACTGGAGCAGGAGGAAGAGGAGAGGCTCAGACTGGAGCAGGAGGAAGAGGAGAGGCTCAGACTGGAGCAGGAGGAAAGAGACAAACAGGTAAGTATGGAGAGAAGGAGAAGAAGGAAAGAAAGGAGACTGAGACAGGAGCATGAGAGACTCAGACTGGAGGAGGAGGAGGAGGAGAGACTCAGACTGGAGGAGGAGGAGGAGGAGAGACTTAGACTGGAGCAGGAGGAGGAGGAGAAGCTCAGACTGGAGCAGGAGGAGAGGCTCAGACTGGAGCAGGAGGAGAGGCTCAGACTGGAGCAGGAGGAGGAGAGAGTCAGATTAGAGGAGGAGGAGGAGAGACTCAGACTGGAGCAGGAGGAAAGAGACAAACAGGTAAGTATGGAGAGAAGAAGAAGAAGAGAGAGGAGACTGAGACTAAAGAAGGAAGAGGAGGAGAATGAGAGACTGAGACTGAAGGAGGAGATAGAAAAACGCAAGCAGGAGGAGGAGAAGAAACAGATGCAAGAGGACGAAGT
>NW_027437283.1:0-2500 GCF_033239565.1 Halichoeres trimaculatus
GGCCCCCGGTACGACCCCCTGCGCACACACCCCAAACAAAACAAAACACAACAAGACAAAGCAAAACATCCTCATTGCCATCTCCCTCTCACCTCCACGTACCAGGGGCACGAGAGGGAGAGCAAGAGAGAGAGGGGGAGGCAGGGGGGGAGGGGGGGGAGGGACTCGCTCCGGACACAGGTCCGCCCCGTACGACCCCCTGCGCGCACACACCCCAAACAAAACACAACACAACAAGACAAAGCAAAACATCCTCATTGCCATCTCCCTCTCACTTCCACGTACCAGGGGCACGAGAAGGAGAGCAGGACAGAGAGAGGGGGAGGCAGGGGGGGAGGGAGGGAGGGACTCGCTCCGGACACAGGTCCCCCCCGTACGACCCCCTGCGCGCACACACCCCAAACAAAACACAACACAACAAGACAAAGCAAAACATCCTCATTGCCATCTCCCTCTCACTTCCACGTACCAGGGGCACGAGAGGGAGAGCAGGAGAGAGAGAGAGAGGGGGAGGCAGGGAGGGAGGGACTCGCTCCGGACACAGGTCCGCCCCGTACGACCCCCTGCGCGCACACACCCCAAACAAAACACAACACAACAAGACAAAGCAAAACATCCTCATTGCCATCTCCCTCTCACTTCCACGTACCAGGGGCACGAGAGGGAGAGCAGGAGAGAGAGGGGGAGGCAGGGAGGGAGGGACTCGCTCCGGACACAGGTCCCCCCGTACGACCCCCTGCGCGCACACACCCCAAACAAAACACAACACAACAAGACAAAGCGAAACATCCTCATTGCCATCTCCCTCTCACCTCCACGTACCAGGGGCACGAGAGGGAGAGCAAGAGAGAGAGGGGGAGGCAGGGAGGGAGGGACTCGCTCCGGACACAGGTCCCCCCGTACGACCCCCTGCGCGCACACACCCCAAACAAAACAAAACACAACAAGACAGAGCGAAACATCCTCATTGCCATCTCCCTCTCACCTCCACGTACCAGGGGCACGAGAGGGAGAGCAAGAGAGAGAGGGGGAGGGAGGGAGGGACTCGCTCCGGACACAGGTCCCCCCGTACGACCCCCTGCGCACACACCCCAAACAAAACAAAACAAAACAAGACAAGACAAAGCAAAACATCCTCATTGCCATCTCCCTCTCACATTGCATGACAATGTGAGGGCCCTAGCTGTGAGCTGGGCCTCGTGCCCCTGGTAGGTAGAAAATACTTCACTGTGACCGGCAGGGGCACGGGAGCCGAGATCCGGTGTAAGTAGGGGGAAACACTGCCACGGGGATGCCACTGCTGGTGCAGGCACTAGTAGTGGCTGTACACATGTCCTGATGGGACACAAGCATGGCCAGTTGTGAGCTGGGTCTCGTGCCCCTGGTAGGTGGAATGTACTTTATGGTCACCGACAGGGGCAAGAGAGCCGAGAGTCGGTGTAAGCAGGGGGAAACACTGCCTCGGGGCCCCCCACTACAGGCATAGGCGCCCGCAGTGGCCGTACCCATGTCCTGTGGGGGCCATTACATAGCTAGTTGCGAGCTGGGCCTCGTGCCCCTGGTAGTTGGAATATACTTCACTGTGACCCACAGGGGCACGGAAGCCGAGATCCGTTGTAAGTAGGGGGGAACCCTGCCTCGAGGCTGCCTCAACAGGCACAGGCACCCGCAGTGGCCGTACTCATGTCCTGAAGGGGCACACGCATGGCTAGATGTGAGCTGGGCCTCGTGCCCCTGGTAGGCGGAATATACTATACCCTCACCAACGGGGGCACGGGAGCCGTGATCGGGTGAGAGAAGGGCGAGACACTGCCTCGGGGGTTGCCACTGCGGGTGCAGGCACCCGCAGTGGCCGTACTCACGTCCTGACGGGAAGCACGCATGGCTAGTTGTGAGCTGGGCCTCGTGCCCCTGGTAGTCGGAATATACTTGATGGTCACCTACAGGCCCACGAGAGCCGATCTCCAGAGTGAGTAGGTGGAAACACTGCCTCGGGGCTGCCACTGCTGGTGCAGGCACCAGTGGTGGCTGTACACATGTCCTGATGGGACACAAGCATGGCCAGTTGTGAGCTGGGTCTCGTGCCCCTGGTAGGTGGAACGTACTTTATGGTCACCCACAGGGGCAAGAGAGCCGAGAGTCGGTGTAAGCAGGGGGAAACACTGCCTCGGGGCCCCCACTACAGGCATAGGCACCCGTAGTGGCCGTACCCATGTCCTGTGGGGGCCATTACATAGCTAGTTGCGAGCTGGGCCTCGTGCCCCTGGTAGTTGGAATATACTTCACCGTGACCCACAGGGGCACGGAAGCCGAGATCCGTTGTAAGTAGGGGGGAACCCTGCCTCGAGGCTGCCTCAACAGGCACAGGCACCCGCAGTGGCCGTACTCATGTCCTGACGGGGCACACGCATGGCTAGATGTGAGCTGGGCCTCGTGCCCCTGGTAGTCGGAATATACTACACCCTCACCAAGGGGGGCACGGGAGCCGTGATCGGGTGAG
>NW_027437283.1:15000-17500 GCF_033239565.1 Halichoeres trimaculatus
GCCGTGATCGGGTGAGAGAAGGGCGAGACACTGCCTCGGGGGTTGCCACTGCGGGTGCAGGCACCCGCAGTGGCCGTACTCACGTCCTGACGGGAAGCACGCATGGCTAGTTGTGAGCTGGGCCTCGTGCCCCTGGTAGTCGGAATATACTTGATGGTCACCTACAGGCCCACGAGAGCCGATCTCCAGAGTGAGTAGGTGGAAACACTGCCTCGGGGCTGCCACTGCTGGTGCAGGCACCAGTGGTGGCTGTACACATGTCCTGATGGGACACAAGCATGGCCAGTTGTGAGCTGGGTCTCGTGCCCCTGGTAGGTGGAACGTACTTTATGGTCACCCACAGGGGCAAGAGAGCCGAGAGTCGGTGTAAGCAGGGGGAAACACTGCCTCGGGGCCCCCACTACAGGCATAGGCACCCGTAGTGGCCGTACCCATGTCCTGTGGGGGCCATTACATAGCTAGTTGCGAGCTGGGCCTCGTGCCCCTGGTAGTTGGAATATACTTCACCGTGACCCACAGGGGCACGGAAGCCGAGATCCGTTGTAAGTAGGGGGGAACCCTGCCTCGAGGCTGCCTCAACAGGCACAGGCACCCGCAGTGGCCGTACTCATGTCCTGACGGGGCACACGCATGGCTAGATGTGAGCTGGGCCTCGTGCCCCTGGTAGTCGGAATATACTACACCCTCACCAAGGGGGGCACGGGAGCCGTGATCGGGTGAGAGAAGGGCGAGACACTGCCACGGGGCTGCCACTGCGGGTGCAGGCACCCGCAGTGGCCGTACTCACGTCCTGACGGGAAGCACGCATGGCTAGTTTTGAGCTGGGCCTCGTGCCCCTGGTAGGCGGAATATACTTGATGGTCACCTACAGGCCCACGAGAGCCGATCTCCGGAGTGAGTAGGTGGAAACACTGCCACTACGGGGCTGCCACTACAGGCACAGGCACCCGTAGCGGCAGTACGCGTGTCCTGGCGGGGCACACGCATGGCTAGATGTGAGCTGGGCCTCGGGCCCCTGGTAGGCGGAATGAACTTTGCTGTCACCAACAGGGGCACGGGGGCCAATCTCCAGTGTAAGCAGGGGGAAACGTTGCCTCGGGACTGCCACTACGAGCGCAGGCACCCGCAGTGGCCGTACGCATGTCCTGACCGGGCACACACACGGCTAGATGTGAGCTGGGCCTCGAGCCCCTGGTAGGCGGAATGAACTTTGCTCTCATCAACAGGGGAAAAGGAGCCAAGATTCAGTGTATGAAAGGGGGGAAACACTGCCTGGGGACTGCCAGTCCGGAGGCAGGCACCCGCAGTGGCCGTACGCATGTCCTGACCGGGCACACACATGGCTAGATGTGAGCTGGGCATTTGGGCCCCTGGTAGGCGGAATGTACTTTGCTCCCATCAACAGGGGAAAAGGAGCCGAGATTCAGTGTATGAAAGGGGGGAAACACTGCCTGGGGACTGCCAGTCCGGAGGCAGGCACCCGTAGTGGCTGCACACATGTGCCGACGGGTCACACACACACACAGCCAGACGTGAGCTGGGCCTCGTGCCCCTGGTAGGCGGAATATACTTGATGGTCACCTACAGGCCCACGAGAGCCGATCTCCAGAGTGAGTAGGTGGAAACACTGCCTCGGGACTGCCACTACAGGCACAGGCACCCGCAGTGGCCGTACGCATGTCCTGACGGGGCACAAACATGGCTAGATGTGAGCTGGGCCTCGGGCCCCTGGTAGGCGGAATGAACTTTGCTCTCATCAACAGGGGGAAAAGGAGCCGAGATTCAGTGTATGAAAGGGGGGAAACACTGCCTGGGGACTGCCAGACCGGAGGCAGGCACCCGTAGTGGCTGCACACATGTGACGACGGGTCACACACACGGCCAGCTGTGAGCTGGGCCTCGTGCCCCTGGTAGGCGGAATACACTTTACCGTCACCAACAGGGGCACGGGGGCCGAGAGCCAGTGTAAGCAGGGGGAAACACTGCCTCGGGACTGCCATGGCAGGCTAGGGCCCATGTAGTGGCTGTACACATGTCCTGACGGGAGCCTCCGTCGCCAGCAGGCCAGCCAGCCGGCCGGCCAGCCAGCCGGCCAGCCAGCCAGCCAGCCAGCCAGCCAGCCAGCCGGCCAGCCAGCCAGCCAGCCAGCCAGCCCTGCGCACCTCTCACACCAGGGCACCCACGCAAAGATGGACCCCCAGAGGACCACCCTGGCATTGGGAGCCTGCCTCCCTCCTCCGCCGGCCAGCCAGCCCTGCTCACCTCACGAACCCGGGCACCCACACTTAAGCCACCCTCCGCGGACTAAACCCCACAGCCCCGGCCCCAGGAGCTCCGCGCCCCTGGTAGTCGGACGGGGAAGGAGCCGTGCTGTAGTGTCCCTGGCCCTGGACCTGCAACACGGAGGGGGGAAGCCTCGTACGCCTCTTTGCCTCCATACTCCCTCCCTGCCCTGGCACCGCTCACACCCGCACCCCCTGGGACCACAGTCCCAGTCGGA
>NW_027437283.1:27500-30000 GCF_033239565.1 Halichoeres trimaculatus
AGGTCCCCCCGTACGACCCCCTGCGCACACACCCCAAACAAAACAAAACAAAACAAGACAAGACAAAGCAAAACATCCTCATTGCCATCTCCCTCTCACATTGCATGACAATGTGAGGGCCCTAGCTGTGAGCTGGGCCTCGTGCCCCTGGTAGGTAGAAAATACTTCACTGTGACCGGCAGGGGCACGGGAGCCGAGATCCGGTGTAAGTAGGGGGAAACACTGCCACGGGGATGCCACTGCTGGTGCAGGCACTAGTAGTGGCTGTACACATGTCCTGATGGGACACAAGCATGGCCAGTTGTGAGCTGGGTCTCGTGCCCCTGGTAGGTGGAATGTACTTTATGGTCACCGACAGGGGCAAGAGAGCCGAGAGTCGGTGTAAGCAGGGGGAAACACTGCCTCGGGGCCCCCCACTACAGGCATAGGCGCCCGCAGTGGCCGTACCCATGTCCTGTGGGGGCCATTACATAGCTAGTTGCGAGCTGGGCCTCGTGCCCCTGGTAGTTGGAATATACTTCACTGTGACCCACAGGGGCACGGAAGCCGAGATCCGTTGTAAGTAGGGGGGAACCCTGCCTCGAGGCTGCCTCAACAGGCACAGGCACCCGCAGTGGCCGTACTCATGTCCTGAAGGGGCACACGCATGGCTAGATGTGAGCTGGGCCTCGTGCCCCTGGTAGGCGGAATATACTATACCCTCACCAACGGGGGCACGGGAGCCGTGATCGGGTGAGAGAAGGGCGAGACACTGCCTCGGGGGTTGCCACTGCGGGTGCAGGCACCCGCAGTGGCCGTACTCACGTCCTGACGGGAAGCACGCATGGCTAGTTGTGAGCTGGGCCTCGTGCCCCTGGTAGTCGGAATATACTTGATGGTCACCTACAGGCCCACGAGAGCCGATCTCCAGAGTGAGTAGGTGGAAACACTGCCTCGGGGCTGCCACTGCTGGTGCAGGCACCAGTGGTGGCTGTACACATGTCCTGATGGGACACAAGCATGGCCAGTTGTGAGCTGGGTCTCGTGCCCCTGGTAGGTGGAACGTACTTTATGGTCACCCACAGGGGCAAGAGAGCCGAGAGTCGGTGTAAGCAGGGGGAAACACTGCCTCGGGGCCCCCACTACAGGCATAGGCACCCGTAGTGGCCGTACCCATGTCCTGTGGGGGCCATTACATAGCTAGTTGCGAGCTGGGCCTCGTGCCCCTGGTAGTTGGAATATACTTCACCGTGACCCACAGGGGCACGGAAGCCGAGATCCGTTGTAAGTAGGGGGGAACCCTGCCTCGAGGCTGCCTCAACAGGCACAGGCACCCGCAGTGGCCGTACTCATGTCCTGACGGGGCACACGCATGGCTAGATGTGAGCTGGGCCTCGTGCCCCTGGTAGTCGGAATATACTACACCCTCACCAAGGGGGGCACGGGAGCCGTGATCGGGTGAGAGAAGGGCGAGACACTGCCACGGGGCTGCCACTGCGGGTGCAGGCACCCGCAGTGGCCGTACTCACGTCCTGACGGGAAGCACGCATGGCTAGTTTTGAGCTGGGCCTCGTGCCCCTGGTAGGCGGAATATACTTGATGGTCACCTACAGGCCCACGAGAGCCGATCTCCGGAGTGAGTAGGTGGAAACACTGCCACTACGGGGCTGCCACTACAGGCACAGGCACCCGTAGCGGCAGTACGCGTGTCCTGGCGGGGCACACGCATGGCTAGATGTGAGCTGGGCCTCGGGCCCCTGGTAGGCGGAATGAACTTTGCTGTCACCAACAGGGGCACGGGGGCCAATCTCCAGTGTAAGCAGGGGGAAACGTTGCCTCGGGACTGCCACTACGAGCGCAGGCACCCGCAGTGGCCGTACGCATGTCCTGACCGGGCACACACACGGCTAGATGTGAGCTGGGCCTCGAGCCCCTGGTAGGCGGAATGAACTTTGCTCTCATCAACAGGGGAAAAGGAGCCAAGATTCAGTGTATGAAAGGGGGGAAACACTGCCTGGGGACTGCCAGTCCGGAGGCAGGCACCCGCAGTGGCCGTACGCATGTCCTGACCGGGCACACACATGGCTAGATGTGAGCTGGGCATTTGGGCCCCTGGTAGGCGGAATGTACTTTGCTCCCATCAACAGGGGAAAAGGAGCCGAGATTCAGTGTATGAAAGGGGGGAAACACTGCCTGGGGACTGCCAGTCCGGAGGCAGGCACCCGTAGTGGCTGCACACATGTGCCGACGGGTCACACACACACACAGCCAGACGTGAGCTGGGCCTCGTGCCCCTGGTAGGCGGAATATACTTGATGGTCACCTACAGGCCCACGAGAGCCGATCTCCAGAGTGAGTAGGTGGAAACACTGCCTCGGGACTGCCACTACAGGCACAGGCACCCGCAGTGGCCGTACGCATGTCCTGACGGGGCACAAACATGGCTAGATGTGAGCTGGGCCTCGGGCCCCTGGTAGGCGGAATGAACTTTGCTCTCATCAACAGGGGGAAAAGGAGCCGA
>NW_027437283.1:40000-42500 GCF_033239565.1 Halichoeres trimaculatus
GGAGGGAGGGACTCGCTCCGGACACAGGTCCCCCCCGTACGACCCCCTGCGCGCACACACCCCAAACAAAACACAACACAACAAGACAAAGCAAAACATCCTCATTGCCATCTCCCTCTCACTTCCACGTACCAGGGGCACGAGAGGGAGAGCAGGAGAGAGAGAGAGAGGGGGAGGCAGGGAGGGAGGGACTCGCTCCGGACACAGGTCCGCCCCGTACGACCCCCTGCGCGCACACACCCCAAACAAAACACAACACAACAAGACAAAGCAAAACATCCTCATTGCCATCTCCCTCTCACTTCCACGTACCAGGGGCACGAGAGGGAGAGCAGGAGAGAGAGGGGGAGGCAGGGAGGGAGGGACTCGCTCCGGACACAGGTCCCCCCGTACGACCCCCTGCGCGCACACACCCCAAACAAAACACAACACAACAAGACAAAGCGAAACATCCTCATTGCCATCTCCCTCTCACCTCCACGTACCAGGGGCACGAGAGGGAGAGCAAGAGAGAGAGGGGGAGGCAGGGAGGGAGGGACTCGCTCCGGACACAGGTCCCCCCGTACGACCCCCTGCGCGCACACACCCCAAACAAAACAAAACACAACAAGACAGAGCGAAACATCCTCATTGCCATCTCCCTCTCACCTCCACGTACCAGGGGCACGAGAGGGAGAGCAAGAGAGAGAGGGGGAGGGAGGGAGGGACTCGCTCCGGACACAGGTCCCCCCGTACGACCCCCTGCGCACACACCCCAAACAAAACAAAACAAAACAAGACAAGACAAAGCAAAACATCCTCATTGCCATCTCCCTCTCACATTGCATGACAATGTGAGGGCCCTAGCTGTGAGCTGGGCCTCGTGCCCCTGGTAGGTAGAAAATACTTCACTGTGACCGGCAGGGGCACGGGAGCCGAGATCCGGTGTAAGTAGGGGGAAACACTGCCACGGGGATGCCACTGCTGGTGCAGGCACTAGTAGTGGCTGTACACATGTCCTGATGGGACACAAGCATGGCCAGTTGTGAGCTGGGTCTCGTGCCCCTGGTAGGTGGAATGTACTTTATGGTCACCGACAGGGGCAAGAGAGCCGAGAGTCGGTGTAAGCAGGGGGAAACACTGCCTCGGGGCCCCCCACTACAGGCATAGGCGCCCGCAGTGGCCGTACCCATGTCCTGTGGGGGCCATTACATAGCTAGTTGCGAGCTGGGCCTCGTGCCCCTGGTAGTTGGAATATACTTCACTGTGACCCACAGGGGCACGGAAGCCGAGATCCGTTGTAAGTAGGGGGGAACCCTGCCTCGAGGCTGCCTCAACAGGCACAGGCACCCGCAGTGGCCGTACTCATGTCCTGAAGGGGCACACGCATGGCTAGATGTGAGCTGGGCCTCGTGCCCCTGGTAGGCGGAATATACTATACCCTCACCAACGGGGGCACGGGAGCCGTGATCGGGTGAGAGAAGGGCGAGACACTGCCTCGGGGGTTGCCACTGCGGGTGCAGGCACCCGCAGTGGCCGTACTCACGTCCTGACGGGAAGCACGCATGGCTAGTTGTGAGCTGGGCCTCGTGCCCCTGGTAGTCGGAATATACTTGATGGTCACCTACAGGCCCACGAGAGCCGATCTCCAGAGTGAGTAGGTGGAAACACTGCCTCGGGGCTGCCACTGCTGGTGCAGGCACCAGTGGTGGCTGTACACATGTCCTGATGGGACACAAGCATGGCCAGTTGTGAGCTGGGTCTCGTGCCCCTGGTAGGTGGAACGTACTTTATGGTCACCCACAGGGGCAAGAGAGCCGAGAGTCGGTGTAAGCAGGGGGAAACACTGCCTCGGGGCCCCCACTACAGGCATAGGCACCCGTAGTGGCCGTACCCATGTCCTGTGGGGGCCATTACATAGCTAGTTGCGAGCTGGGCCTCGTGCCCCTGGTAGTTGGAATATACTTCACCGTGACCCACAGGGGCACGGAAGCCGAGATCCGTTGTAAGTAGGGGGGAACCCTGCCTCGAGGCTGCCTCAACAGGCACAGGCACCCGCAGTGGCCGTACTCATGTCCTGACGGGGCACACGCATGGCTAGATGTGAGCTGGGCCTCGTGCCCCTGGTAGTCGGAATATACTACACCCTCACCAAGGGGGGCACGGGAGCCGTGATCGGGTGAGAGAAGGGCGAGACACTGCCACGGGGCTGCCACTGCGGGTGCAGGCACCCGCAGTGGCCGTACTCACGTCCTGACGGGAAGCACGCATGGCTAGTTTTGAGCTGGGCCTCGTGCCCCTGGTAGGCGGAATATACTTGATGGTCACCTACAGGCCCACGAGAGCCGATCTCCGGAGTGAGTAGGTGGAAACACTGCCACTACGGGGCTGCCACTACAGGCACAGGCACCCGTAGCGGCAGTACGCGTGTCCTGGCGGGGCACACGCATGGCTAGATGTGAGCTGGGCCTCGGGCCCCTGGTAGGCGGAATGAACTTTGCTGTCACCAACAGGGGCACGG
>NW_027437284.1:0-46210 GCF_033239565.1 Halichoeres trimaculatus
CGATTTGAACTGGATTAGTATTATCAGAAGACCTGTGTGTGTCTTGAAGTATGGCAGGTGATTCGGCCTGGAAATTTTAACTTACAAATGATAGACATGGTCAATTCACACAGGATTAAAAACACACACACCCTCCACAATTATTGCAAATTACCAGAGGTCCCCAGGTTGACTAATCCTGTGCAAATAAGGCTTATATGTTTACATTAAGATGAAGTAAATGTAAAGACTTTCCCTCAGGTGCTGTGTGGGAACTGATTCTGAAGATCTGACGCACTCAGAGTTGTTCTCAATTAACAGCCTGGGTTTTTTCAGGGCTGCTGACTCATGTTGTTAAAACATGTTCACATGTTTCAGCCATGCAGGCTTTCATCAGGGCAGGTAGCACAATAACACTTCCCTATCTGCTCCCCATGAAGATGAGCTAGCATGATGGGTATGTTCACAGAGGCAGGCTTACAGCCAACATGTTAAAGCAAATCAAACCAAACAATAACAGCACTTAAAGACATAATTGAAGACGAAACTTTCACAAAATTAGTTGTTAAAAAGCAGCTGGATACACGTGAAGGATCACTCACAGAAGTGTTGAAGAAAAGACCTCAGAGATCCATAAAACAAGTCCATCAAAGAGAAGAGGGTGCAAAATAAGAATACATGTAAAGACAGTCCTGAAAGCCGTCAGACTTCCTTATGAGTAGCTGTTATTTTATCCTGCAAGGCACTAGACCTGCTGGTTGCTGCTCCCACCATCCTCTGGGCTTGTTGTTCCTCCGTTTTTTTATTTCTCTCTCGATTTTTTTTAACCGTGATCTTTAGAGAGTAAGTTAACTGCTGTCTCTGCAATATAAAGTTTCAACTAGTTTTAACTTTGTTTCAGATCAACTGGTTAAAATGAACCCAATCCAAATCTGCTGAAAGAAACCCAACCTGTGGTACCTTCCAGTCATTTAGACCCTAACAGCTGAACAGAGGCCATGATCTCTTTAAATTGAAGCCATCACTGAGTGATCTCATGTATTCACTGTTTTTTGTGTCTGCGTTGATCCAGTGTGTGTGTATGTGAACAAGCACGGGAACTGCGGCTCCCATCTGGACAGGAAGCAAATGCAACGTCTGCCAGACCACTTTGGCCCAGGTCCAGTGAATGCCGTGCTCCAGCAGGTGGTCCAGTCGTGTATTGACTGTGCATACCAGCCCAAAGTCCTGCTCAGTGCTCTGCAGACTCACTCAGGAGGAGGAGAGGTCGTCAGAGGTACACACGCTTGAACACACACATCTTTATTGGATGTGTCTTACACCCGAAGCAGTGTATAAGTAATCCAGGGTTTCCTCTTTATGTAAATAACTGTGGCACAGAACTATGATTCTTTTTTTCAAAATGTTTCAAAGGTGAATTATACTGTACAGGGCTCTTTAACATGAAACCAAAACTGCCTAGACTAAAACACTCGTGGAAGGATTGTACTGAGAGAGTGCAGTTTTAAACCGGAGTCAAATTCCTTGTATCCTTGAAAATACTTGGCGAATAAAGTTGATTCTGATTCTGATAATATCCTGGGCAAAACCAGTAAGAGACAAAACGCTGGTGGGTCTCTACAGTTTACAAGTCTCAGCTCTCTGCATCGCGCACGGCAGATTTCCGCCCCGATGCACACACAAAAGATGTGCAGTTACTGGAGAAAATCGATTCAATGCTTACTTTGATCATTAATCAGTGTTTACAGATATGTGTTATTGTTTAGCGCTATGCTTTATATGCTGTAATGATGCAAGTCAGGTCATAAATATCCTGTGAATCGCGTAGTAACCTTTTATTATCTGCGCTGTATCGCAGCGTTTATATTGGTATACAAAGTCAGCGTGAGCAGAAGTTCCCCCTGTCACTCTGTGTGGTTTATATTTACTTTAAACTTAATCTTAGTCAGTCTGTGTGGACTGTAATGATGATCGGCGTTGTTAATCCAGTGGTGCATATAACGCACCAGCTGATTGTTCATCCACCTGGTGCTTCTACAGGCGAACGTGATGCTACAGGAGTCCCCTTTCTGCTCTCTCTGGGACAAAAGTTGCAGTTTGTCTATCTTTCCCTCTATTCTTTAGAAATCAACAGAGGAGTTTTCCTCCAGCTTTTGTTGAACAAACCTAAAAGCCTGTCAACTTAAATACCACTGTGACCAATGGTACTATGTGCTTCTGTGCAGGAGCGTGTCCAGTCTGTCAGATTGGGGTGGCTCAAAGAAAGCACTGACATAAGTAGGGGTGGCCAGAGTGTGCATTACTACAAAATATTACCATTTATCAACTTCACTTTCTACTTTAAAAAATATGAGTAACTATGCTGTTTAACTATTATATTCTTGTGTATGATTTTAAGGGGGGGGGGGGGGGGGGGGGGGGGGGGGGGGGGCTGGGGGGCTGAGGCTGAGGTTGAGGTTGAGGTTGAGGTTGAGGTTGAGGTTGTAATCAGTGTTAACCTGTGGAAGATTCCCCATCAGAAAATAGCCAGTGGGTCCTCAGATTGCTCTCTAGTTGTCTCAGCTTCATAATGAACCACTGGAACTTGCTGTTTTTCCTCCCAGTGAGAACAGACGGTGGAGTCCGAGTGGTCAAACTCCCAGCTGCCTCCAGTGCTTCCTTCGTGCTGCGGTTCTTGGAAACAATGTGTCGTCATCTGCAGTGTGACAACTTGTTCAGCAGTCAGCCGTTCAGCCACTACACAGCGTACGACAGGACCAAGTCAGGTAAATTCTTCAGACAGTGTTCAAGACACATCAGTGCTAAACTTTTATCATCCTGTCCTAATATAAGAAGGTGACCTCAGTAATTAAAAAGATTTATTCTCATGATAAAGGATGCTAGTAAGTACAGCTTCAGTTTCCTCTTGAATGAAGTGATGTTTTTATGTCATGTGTGAGAGTTTAAAAAGTTCTTTATCAGATCTGTGTGTTTGTGTCACTCTTAAATGTGTGTGCACAAACAATTTTCCAGGACTTGTTTATGTTTGTGTGTTTCAGTGAAAGAGGAGGCATTGGACGCGCCGTCTCTGGCTCGAGGAAGTAAAAGGAGTTTGTCCGGAGTGTCTCCGCCGTATGCAGCTCCTCTGTCACCCAAACATTTACGGCCTGAAGCTCATCCTTCAGAGGGTACAGCTCACTGTCCAGATGACTTAAACCTCAAACACTGTACTGTGTCTTGTTTTAATTGTATGCTTCCTGTGGTTTTTTTTATGTGTGGCTGATTTTTGTGCAGAAAGTGGATCATTTAAGCTTTCAGAGGACATCATGTGAATATGATTTGTTTTTCCTCTCTTCAGCAGAGACTCTGCCTCATGAAGAGAACGGACACATAAAGGAACAGCGCTACATGGACTCAGCTTCCAACTCCATGACCCCCCGACCCCAAACAGCACGCAGCTCCTCAGAGTACCACTCTCAGGCCAACAGCCTTTACCACGCCGGCAATGCCACGGCCATGCGACGCCTCTCCTCCAACCCTGCAGAGCTCAGCTCCACTCCGCCTCTCAGACGAGTGGAAGGTGCAGTAACAATCTGTGAAAGTAAGTTCTCAGTATCACTCTGCTTCGCTTGTTTATTGTGCTTCTTCTCTGGCAGCAGCCAGCTCAACCACAGGTCCTGAGGCTCTGGGATCTGAGCGGGAGAGTCCACGACTACCCAGTAAGAACCCGTCCTCCTGGTCCATCGAGGAGGTGATGCAGTTTGTGAGAGATGCTGACCCCACAGCGTTAGCTCCACATGCGGAACTCTTCAGAAAACATGTAAGTTAACACTGATAACCAAGGGTGGGAGAAAAAAAATGATAATTGGTATATCGGGATTCTTTGTTTGACAATATCAAAATCGGGATTCTTTCCCAAAAGATCAATTTCTCTTTTCACATTCAATTTTTTCATTTTAGTCTTTGTTTATAAACTTGATTGGAAAAAATGTACCACTTTTCTCCAGCAGAGGGTGAAATGTTTCTCTCTGACTCACGTGATGTGCATTTTATAGTAAAATATGGCTCCTGGTATAGTCTGTAGACATTATCATCATCATCATCATCATTTAACTTTTTCGCATGGTCTGGTGATAAAAAAGCAAAATAAAAATCGCAAGATTCATAAAAATCGAAAAATCACAATTTAAATCGAATCGTCACCCCAAAAATCATAATAGAACCAAATCGCAGGAATAGCATATCGTCCCAGCCCGACTGATAACACATCATTTGACTGCTGGGTTTCAAGAGTGGAGGCTAAAACACTCAAAGTTGAGGCTTAATAAAGGGCAAGGTGTTTGCTTTGAAGGACTAACTTTAGAAACTTCATGGAAGACCTATAAATACAACTTTCCTAAAAACTGGAGCAGCAGCTGAAGCAACTTCATCATCAATGAAGCCTTTTTACTTTGGCGCAGCGCTCAAGTCCCACATCAGCTCACATGAAACTCCTGGGACTCCTGTTTTAAAGCATTTTTCATCATCTATTAGGCAAACTTAAGATTTCTACAAAGTCCGAATCTATAATAGTGCCTTGCTTATGTTCTTTAACAAAATATCATGTTGGGAAAGTCCAACCTGAGCACAGATACTGTGAAATATCATTTGAGAAATAACTACTTTTGTTGCTAATAATCTCTTTTCAAATCATTTATTACAAACAGGCAAATATATAAAAGTGAGACTTTTCCAAGATCACTCTGAAGGTCTTCACAGGGCTTTTATCAAAGGACAACCCTGCTTCCAAAATATTGGGACACTCTGTTCACCCCCTGTTAGCACAACCATGGGTGTTGCATCATTTTGTGGGAAGCATATTTTTTCATGTACACTTTATTTAACTTTCATAGCACTGAATAAAGCAATCTCACATTGCCCGTTGTTCCTATATCATGAAGGTGTTGTATGTGGTATATGTTTTTATACTAAGTATGAGAGGAAACAAGATTTCACACTTTAGCGAGCATCAGTCAAACCTCAAGCTGTGGAAATGTTTGGGGTGTGACGAAATTTCACAAAACAAAAAAAACGGTGAAGTAAAATTTGAAGATGAACAAAAAGGGGCCCGAAACTTTAGTGCACGACTGTAGATAGCCTGCACAAAATATGCAATTTCAGCATTTCTGGCGCTGGGATACATATTCAAACATTACCTCTGTAACTCACAGTGAGTTTTTGCAGATAATATGAAGTACAGATTGACTGAATACGTATCAGTCCTGATCAACACTTCCTCTCACACCCTCCTCTAAATCATTGGGGCACAGGAGGCTGCTGTCTGTTAGGAGCTCATAACTTTGACATACAAACGTCTCGATGTAACTATCTTTAAGTAATGTTACATTTGATCAAAACTATAGCTAGACAGAGTCTAATCGCCTGTTTGCCCTGCTTCAACATGATGTCTCTGTATCAGTTTGAGAAAGCGCTGTCTATCATCCTCCTCCCGCTTAGCAGGTGACGTTTGCAAAGCTAAAGCACTTGTGCTAAACAATAAGCCCCATCGTGTTACGTCAGTCTACAGATTTTTAAGTTTTTAAAATGAACTGCACTGATAAAAAATTAGAAAAATGAATTGAATGTTGAGGAGGTTAGCTGAACACTGCCAGCTGTTACAGGTGTCCTCCATAAGAAATCAGGGTCATTGAAACAGTTAAAAAGGAGAAAAATCTTTCAGTTTCAACATTTGAAGTGTTGTTTTATACTTTGTTTTAAATTGATATGATAAAATGATCGGGCTGCACTGTGGCGCAACAGTTATTGCTGCAGCCTCACAGCAAGAAGGTCACTGGTTCGATTCCCAGCTTGGCCGGTGGGCTTTTCTGTGTGGAGTTTGCATGTTCCCTCTGTGCAAGTGCAGGTTCTCTCCGGGTACTCTGGCTTCTTCCCACAGTCCAAAAACATGCTCATCAGGTTAATTGGTCACTCTAAATTGTCCGTAGGTGTGTGTGTGTGTGTGTGTGTGTGTGTGAATATTGTTGTCTGTCTCTGTGTCAGCCCTGTGATTGGCTGGCCACTAGTCCAGGGTGTACCCCACCTCTCGACCAATGACAGCTGGGATAGGCTCCAGTGACCCGTGATCCTGAACAGGATAAGCGGTTAAGAAAAAGAATGAATGAATGAAAAATATCATAAAATAAGTCGGTAATTTCTAGGGATGAAACGGTTCACAAAATCCACGGTTTGATTCTTATCACAGTTTTTAGTTCGGTTGGGTGTAGATTGTTGTTTTTAACACCTTTATTTTACCATATACCCGAATAATCCACTATTAACAGATTATTTATAATCAACTCTGTCAACTACAGTCATGAAAAACCTGAAAGAATGAGGCTGTTTCCCATTTAAAACATCATTAAAGCTGAGTGAAACATTGCTAATTTCAACATGCCAACTCCTCAGTAAGGAAAGTCACTATTGGCTGTCTCAAAAGTCACTAAAAGTCACTAAATGACGCTGCAGTCTGATTTATTTAAAAATCCATTTGCATGTGATTTTCATGGAATCTGTAGGAGAGAGAAATAACATGGGAAAGAGAAAGCAGGTGAAACACAACATCATAAATATGTTAATTAACTTTCTTTTGTCCATTCTTGTTTTTTTTTAATCTCTAAATATCAACCCTCCTCCTTTATCTGGGCGGGGACCATAATGAGACACACACTTGGGTGATTTCATCTGTCTCTGTGTTTTGGATAGGGGAGGGCCTCACAATTGCACATGCTGACCATTGCGGAAATCAAAACACGCTTTGACGTCAGGCTCCAAACTCCTGAAAAATTGCAAGAATTATCATCTTTAAAAAAACTTGCCAGAGGGTCTGAAAAGTTTTAAAATGTAGCAACAAGGCTTTAAGTAGGCAACACTCAGTCGCGGTTTTATCCTTAACTTTCTTACCGCCGTCATCGGAGCTCACACTGAATCTAAAGAGCTCCCAGACAGCAGAACGACTCAACGCCACAGGTACACCCTCTAACTCTATCTTCTCTGCTCGTCATGTAAACACACACATGCCTCCCCACAACTGCTCCGCTGTATCCTTGTTGCGCATGCATACGATTGGAGCTACATAGTCGCTTCAAGTTGAGTTTTAGTGCGAAGAAGGAAAGCACGAACCGAACAGAGTACACGTGTGCCAAACCGAATCAGGGAAACCAAATGATTTGTTTTTTTTACATAAACCGTTCCATCCCTCGTAATTTCTGTAACAGGCTCGATGACTGTCAAATATAAAGTGTCAGGTCTTATTTCACTCAGAGAACCTCCTAATTAAAAACTGAGTATTGAAAGGTTGTATATTGTACATCTTAAAATCTTACTAGCATCAAACTCTCGATGACTTTTTAGTATTTAGAACATCAACATGGAAATATTTCCCCCTCTCTTACAGCTGCTCTTTACAGTGACCCTCTTTGTCTCTTTCTTCATGTAATTGTTTGGCGTCTCTTATTGCTCCAGGAGATTGACGGGAAGGCTCTGATGCTGCTGCGGAGCGACATGATCATGAAGTACATGGGTCTGAAGCTGGGCCCGGCGTTGAAGCTCTGCCATCACATAGATCGACTGAAACAGGGCAAACTGTAAGAGGAGCCGCTGAGCTCCTGTCCCTGTCAGACCCGTGAGCAATAAACCCTGACAGAGCCGGACTCGTGGGCCCACAGGGGGCTGCATGTTACCTTGACTGAAGTTACATCTTCCTCCTGACTTCCAGAGCGGAGAAAGTGTGCCGTGCAGTGCTGACACATTACCTCATTCCCTCATCAGTGAACGAAAAACTGACTGACTGAAATCCCAAAGGAAGAACCCCTGCAGTGTTTACATTGCATAGCACACGTGGACTCACTTTTTTTTACGGAGATGAAATCTTTGATCCTGGTTTTGGATCCCCCAAAGATGGAGAATGTTTCTTCTTATATAATGTTTTTATTATTGTCCAATTTCCACTTATCAAGGAAGGGTTGGTATTCTGACAAACAGACAAATCCATTAGATGTTCTTCCCTGAGAGAATCTGGATGCTCTGTGTACAGCTGTTTTCACTCTTCACGTATGCCTCAAGTGGAGCATCAGACAGACCCTTTCGTTTGCTTGAATATCGTCAGCATCTTTAGGTTTTTAGCTGAAGCTCACGTTTTCCACGAGTGTCCTGAAGGCTCATCCTCTGCTGTGTGGCATGATGTGATGATATTGTGTCTTAGCAGGCTCTCCGTTGCCTCCCACTGGTCTAGACGCAGTTCTTATCAAACTGCTTTCACATGCTGCAGGCTGATCCATTTCAATAGATTGTTTAGGATGTGCAAACAGACATTTCTAAGGGCTTTCTATGTTCAGTTTCCATGTGACACGTTAAATTATGTGAGGGCCCGAGTCCACAGAGCTGGGCTGAGACAGAGCATTTTCTCACGATGGAGGATACATACTGGATGTAGGGGTCTGTTTCTGACGGAAAGAAACATGGACAGGTTAGTTCAGGACTTTTGAAGCTGGGTTGTGTGAGGCACTGATCAATGTCTATTATACTCAGCTCCTGTTTGGAGAACCCAGCTGATTTTATGAAGCACCGCAGCCTGCACCAGTGAGTTAAACTCCGTGCTTCACTGAGGAAACTGAACTCTTATCAAGTGTTATTGTCTTATTTTGAATAAAAATGTCTTATTACACTTGATATGAGCCAAATTCAGCTTATCAGTCCAGAAAAATGTCTTGTTTCAAGTTATTTAAAGACAAAAATGAATTCTGAATTGTTTGTAGCAAGTAAAAAAAATTCTACCAATGGAATTAGAAAAATTTGCCTGAAAGTTTGCTTGAAACTAGAACAATGTCTCAATACAACTAACTTTTTTCTTGTTCCCTTGGCAGATTTTTTACTTGTTATAAGCAATTCAGACCTCATTTTAGTCTTTCAATGACTTGAAATAAGACATTTTCTGGACTAGTCAAGTGAATGTGGCTTATATTAAGTCTAAAAATACAAATTTTTACTGAAAATAAGACAAAATCACTTGATAAGATTTCAGTTTTTTGGAGTGTAAACTATGGAAACCGAAATCTAAGCAAGTGTCAATGTCTTGTTGTGTCTTATTAAACTTCATTAAACTTCAAGTTTGAGTCACATTCACCCAACAAGTCCAGACAAATGTCCTATTTTAAGATATTAAAACATTGTTTATATTTCAAGCAAATGTTTCTGACCCCATTGGCAGATTTTCTTACTCTTTTCAAGCAATTCAAGTGTCATTTTTCTCTTTTGATATCTTGAAAAAGGACATTTTTCTAGACTTGCCAGCTAAATGTGGCTCAGATTAAGCCTAACAGACTTTTTACTGAAAGCTAGACAGAAATGCATCCCATTTGTTCTCCAGGGGTTGAGCAAAAGCAGACAGAGCAAGTCCCTAATATCCCCTCCAAGCTCCCATCCATCACTGATTATTTTATCTCTATTAACAGATATATACAAGCACATGAAGCTAACAACCTGTGCTGGATCAGGTACCTCAACCCATGTCAAAATATTACTGAACTATCCCTTTAATACTGGTCTCACACTCAGTTTTCCTCAGTGTCCTGAAAAGAGAGTCGAGCCTTATTTCAAGAAGCAATTTGTATTCATCGTAAGCAAGTATAGCTCCTGCTGAGCTCACATCCTGTGAGTGGAGTTGTAGTCTGATACTTACACAAATACTCTCCATAAGATTGGAGTTTAGCTGAGGAGAAGATGAAGTGACAAATATCTGCAGTCTTACCTCTGAGAAGATATTCCAGTGTTTGTCCTGCAGGGGGCATCACGCTGCCAAACACCCACCCTCCTCTGTAACCAGCCCATCTGAACAAAGCTCTGTGGACTCGCGCTCTGAGCTCATCGGTCTGCCTGCAGCCACCTCAGTGTTGTCTCCTCGGACCGTTCAGATCACTGTTAGGATGAAAACAGATTTGTACAGTTTTATGGGTTTAACCATGAATATCAGCGACAGAATGTACATTTTGTAGAAACTTTAATATTTTAAGGAAATCATATACATTAAGCTAGAAATGTGAAGATAATGATGGATGGGGACGTGGTGAATATTCCATTATGCTTTTTAATACTAAACACAGCAGCGCTTTTTAGTTCCAATACTCCCAGTACTAGACTCTGCCTTGCTCTACCTACGACATCTCTCAGGTTTATGTGGTCTTTGTTAGTACAAGCTTTTGTAGCAAACTGTTTATAATGTACTTTACAGAACTTCTCCTCTTGCTCCCTGCATTGATTTTAAAAAGACTTTGTGCCATATTATATACAACACAGGATCCAAGTGCTGTTGATTCCTCCCTCCTTTTCCTCCTCCTCCTCCTCTTCCTCTTCTTCTTCTTGCATCTTCTTTTAAGTACTTGAAAAATATGTGTTGCAAAACGTCACTTGTCCATGTCACATCAGATAAACAGTACGTGTTTATGATGTTGTGTATTCTTTTCTTTGTTTTTATAAACATACAAAAAAGGACAATGTGTTGGTACTGATTTTAACCAGAGGTTTAGACTCAAGATGTCTCTGCAGGAGGACGTGTGATTTGTTTTTGAACCATACAAATACAAAGTGGGATGAACAATGTTGTGCTCTCTAACTGGGATCTGGACCACAGAGTCGGGCACCAACAACAAAGCACAAACGCTGCCCCTGTTCCATACTCGTGTTTAATATCTGCTTTCAGTCAACTTCTCTCAGAGTGTCTTGAGGATGCAGAAGCTTAGAGGTACAGCTTTTAACTGAATCAAGTGTCATATTATGGGAACTTTTAGATAATGTAACCCTGAAGAGTTAACAGACCGTAAGAAACTGCCATTACCAATGTGTTCTGATCACAAGCATCCAGCTGTAATATACTTTGTAAGATACTTTGTTTCAGACCACGAGAACATTAAAAGAACTAAAGACTCTGCCGCCAGAGTAATATAAAAGTTCTGTACTCCTCACACACTTCCTGTCTCTCTGGCTGCCCTGCCCAATAAGGATGAAAATTTCCACAAATATCACTTTGATAAAAACATGCAAAGAAGCTGTGACAGGCTCAACACAACACGAGGAGAGCATCTGTAAACAGGGGCAGAGCCACCTGGGGCCGGGCCACAAGGCTGAGGGGGGCACCGGCTACCCCTGGAATCTAGTAAGCATTCCCTAGTGGAGATGTCAATCAGTTTGTCCACCTGGAATTTCAAAACCTGAACCTCATGGGCTATTAAAGACCAACTGTTTGATGATTTTACACTGTAAAATGTGTATTACCGCATATTTTAGGGGGGCTATTTTTTCGGGGAAAACTAGATCTGTTTTTAGCCTCTCACCAAATGGGCTGTAACTCTACAAAACGTAGCCGGAGGGTTTTGAAACTTCTGGGGTGCATCCGGGAGGTCACTAAGAGCATCCCCAGTGGGTTTTCTCAGAACCGTGTTTCGTGTCCAATTTTTAGAATAGCCCAGTTTTTTGCGGGCTAATTTTCAAGGGGGAATTAGGCCTGTTTATAGCCTCTCACCAAATAGGCCGTAACTCCACAAAAATTAGCCAGAGAGCTCTGAAACTTCTAGGGAGCTTCTGTGATGTCCCTAAGAGCGCCCCCAGCATCCCAGGTGAGAAAAATGCATCCTGAATCAAGTCTAAGGGCTAAAACCTCTGTTTCGGGTTTTACCACATTCAGCTCAGAACGTAAGGTCAGGACCTGAAATTTGGAGCCAAAATTCAAATTTTCACTTTGGCTGAAATTGCATGAAATATGTGTCCCCCGTGGAAGCCCATGCCATCCCAGGTGAGAAAAATGCATCCTGAATCAAGTCTGAGGGCTAAAACCTCTGTTTCGGGTTTTACCACATTCAGCTCAGAACGTAAGGTCAGGACCTGAAATTTGGAGCCAAAATTCAAATTTTCACTTTGGCTGAAATTGCATGAAATATGTGTCCCCCGTGGAAGCCCATGCCATCCCAGGTGAGAAAAATGCATCCTGAATCAAGTCTAAGGGCTAAAACCTCTGTTTCGGGTTTTACCACATTCACCTCAGAACGTAAGGTCGGGACCTGAAATTTGGAGCCAAAATTCAAATTTTCACTTTGGCTGAAATTGCATGAAATATGTGTCCCCCGTGGAAGCCCATGCCATCCCAGGTGAGAAAAATGCATCCTGAATCAAGTCTGAGGGCTAAAACCTCTGTTTCAGGTTTTACCACATTCAGCTCAGAACGTAAGGTCGGGACCTGAAATTTGGAGCCAAAATTCAAATTTTCACTTTGGCTGAAATTGCATGAAATATGTGTCCCCCGTGGAAGCCCATGCCATCCCAGGTGAGAAAAATGCATCCTGAATCAAGTCTGAGGGCTAAAACCTCTGTTTCGGGTTTTACCACATTCACCTCAGAACGTAAGGTCGGGACCTGAAATTTGGAGCCAAAATTCAAATTTTCACTTTGGCTGAAATTGCATGAAATATGTGTCCCCCGTGGAAGCCCATGCCATCCCAGGTGAGAAAAATGCATCCTGAATCAAGTCTGAGGGCTAAAACCTCTGTTTCGGGTTTTACCACATTCACCTCAGAACGTAAGGTCGGGACCTGAAATTTGGAGCCAAAATTCAAATTTTCACTTTGGCTGAAATTGCATGAAATATGTGTCCCCCGTGGAAGCCCATGCCATCCCAGGTGAGAAAAATGCATCCTGAATCAAGTCTGAGGGCTAAAACCTCTGTTTCGGGTTTTACCACATTCACCTCAGAACGTAAGGTCGGGACCTGAAATTTGGAGCCAAAATTCAAATTTTCACTTTGGCTGAAATTGCATGAAATATGTGTCCCCCGTGGAAGCCCATGCCATCCCAGGTGAGAAAAATGCATCCTGAATCAAGTCTGAGGGCTAAAACCTCTGTTTCGGGTTTTACCACATTCACCTCAGAACGTAAGGTCGGGACCTGAAATTTGGAGCCAAAATTCAAATTTTCACTTTGGCTGAAATTGCATGAAATATGTGTCCCCCGTGGAAGCCCATGCCATCCCAGGTGAGAAAAATGCATCCTGAATCAAGTCTGAGGGCTAAAACCTCTGTTTCGGGTTTTACCACATTCACCTCAGAACGTAAGGTCGGGACCTGAAATTTGGAGCCAAAATTCAAATTTTCACTTTGGCTGAAATTGCATGAAATATGTGTCCCCCGTGGAAGCCCATGCCATCCCAGGTGAGAAAAATGCATCCTGAATCAAGTCTGAGGGCTAAAACCTCTGTTTCGGGTTTTACCACATTCACCTCAGAACGTAAGGTCGGGACCTGAAATTTGGAGCCAAAATTCAAATTTTCACTTTGGCTGAAATTGCATGAAATATGTGTCCCCCGTGGAAGCCCATGCCATCCCAGGTGAGAAAAATGCATCCTGAATCAAGTCTGAGGGCTAAAACCTCTGTTTCAGGTTTTACCACATTCAGCTCAGAACGTAAGGTCGGGACCTGAAATTTGGAGCCAAAATTCAAATTTTCACTTTGGCTGAAATTGCATGAAATATGTGTCCCCCGTGGAAGCCCATGCCATCCCAGGTGAGAAAAATGCATCCTGAATCAAGTCTGAGGGCTAAAACCTCTGTTTCGGGTTTTACCACATTCACCTCAGAACGTAAGGTCGGGACCTGAAATTTGGAGCCAAAATTCAAATTTTCACTTTGGCTGAAATTGCATGAAATATGTGTCCCCCGTGGAAGCCCATGCCATCCCAGGTGAGAAAAATGCATCCTGAATCAAGTCTGAGGGCTAAAACCTCTGTTTCGGGTTTTACCACATTCACCTCAGAACGTAAGGTCGGGACCTGAAATTTGGAGCCAAAATTCAAATTTTCACTTTGGCTGAAATTGCATGAAATATGTGTCCCCCGTGGAAGCCCATGCCATCCCAGGTGAGAAAAATGCATCCTGAATCAAGTCTGAGGGCTAAAACCTCTGTTTCGGGTTTTACCACATTCACCTCAGAACGTAAGGTCGGGACCTGAAATTTGGAGCCAAAATTCAAATTTTCACTTTGGCTGAAATTGCATGAAATATGTGTCCCCCGTGGAAGCCCATGCCATCCCAGGTGAGAAAAATGCATCCTGAATCAAGTCTGAGGGCTAAAACCTCTGTTTCGGGTTTTACCACATTCACCTCAGGACGTAAGGTCGGGACCTGAAATTTGGAGCCAAAATTCAAATTTTCACTTTGGCTGAAATTGCATGAAATATGTGTCCCCCGTGGAAGCCCATGCCATCCCAGGTGAGAAAAATGCATCCTGAATCAAGTCTGAGGGCTAAAACCTCTGTTTCGGGTTTTACCACATTCACCTCAGAACGTAAGGTCGGGACCTGAAATTTGGAGCCAAAATTCAAATTTTCACTTTGGCTGAAATTGCATGAAATATGTGTCCCCCGTGGAAGCCCATGCCATCCCAGGTGAGAAAAATGCATCCTGAATCAAGTCTGAGGGCTAAAACCTCTGTTTCGGGTTTTACCACATTCACCTCAGAACGTAAGGTCGGGACCTGAAATTTGGAGCCAAAATTCAAATTTTCACTTTGGCTGAAATTGCATGAAATATGTGTCCCCCGTGGAAGCCCATGCCATCCCAGGTGAGAAAAATGCATCCTGAATCAAGTCTGAGGGCTAAAACCTCTGTTTCGGGTTTTACCACATTCAGCTCAGAACGTAAGGTCGGGACCTGAAATTTGGAGCCAAAATTCAAATTTTCACTTTGGCTGAAATTGCATGAAATATGTGTCCCCCGTGGAAGCCCATGCCATCCCAGGTGAGAAAAATGCATCCTGAATCAAGTCTGAGGGCTAAAACCTCTGTTTCGGGTTTTACCACATTCACCTCAGAACGTAAGGTCGGGACCTGAAATTTGGAGCCAAAATTCAAATTTTCACTTTGGCTGAAATTGCATGAAATATGTGTCCCCCGTGGAAGCCCATGCCATCCCAGGTGAGAAAAATGCATCCTGAATCAAGTCTGAGGGCTAAAACCTCTGTTTCGGGTTTTACCACATTCACCTCAGAACGTAAGGTCGGGACCTGAAATTTGGAGCCAAAATTCAAATTTTCACTTTGGCTGAAATTGCATGAAATATGTGTCCCCCGTGGAAGCCCATGCCATCCCAGGTGAGAAAAATGCATCCTGAATCAAGTCTGAGGGCTAAAACCTCTGTTTCGGGTTTTACCACATTCACCTCAGAACGTAAGGTCGGGACCTGAAATTTGGAGCCAAAATTCAAATTTTCACTTTGGCTGAAATTGCATGAAATATGTGTCCCCCGTGGAAGCCCATGCCATCCCAGGTGAGAAAAATGCATCCTGAATCAAGTCTGAGGGCTAAAACCTCTGTTTCGGGTTTTACCACATTCACCTCAGAACGTAAGGTCGGGACCTGAAATTTGGAGCCAAAATTCAAATTTTCACTTTGGCTGAAATTGCATGAAATATGTGTCCCCCGTGGAAGCCCATGCCATCCCAGGTGAGAAAAATGCATCCTGAATTAAGTCTGAGGGCTAAAACCTCTGTTTCGGGTTTTACCACATTCACCTCAGAACGTAAGGTCGGGACCTGAAATTTGGAGCCAAAATTCAAATTTTCACTTTGGCTGAAATTGCATGAAATATGTGTCCCCCGTGGAAGCCCATGCCATCCCAGGTGAGAAAAATGCATCCTGAATCAAGTCTGAGGGCTAAAACCTCTGTTTCGGGTTTTACCACATTCACCTCAGAACGTAAGGTCGGGACCTGAAATTTGGAGCCAAAATTCAAATTTTCACTTTGGCTGAAATTGCATGAAATATGTGTCCCCCGTGGAAGCCCATGCCACCCCAGGTGAGAAAAATGCATCCTGAATCAAGTCTGAGGGCTAAAACCTCTGTTTCGGGTTTTACCACATTCACCTCAGAACGTAAGGTCGGGACCTGAAATTTGGAGCCAAAATTCAAATTTTCACTTTGGCTGAAATTGCATGAAATATGTGTCCCCCGTGGAAGCCCATGCCATCCCAGGTGAGAAAAATGCATCCTGAATCAAGTAGGAGGGCTAAAACCTCTGTTTCGGGTTTTACCACATTCACCTCAGAACGTAAGGTCGGGACCTGAAATTTGGAGCCAAAATTCAAATTTTCACTTTGGCTGAAATTGCATGAAATATGTGTCCCCCGTGGAAGCCCATGCCATCCCAGGTGAGAAAAATGCATCCTGAATCAAGTCTGAGGGCTAAAACCTCTGTTTCGGGTTTTACCACATTCACCTCAGAACGTAAGGTCGGGACCTGAAATTTGGAGCCAAAATTCAAATTTTCACTTTGGCTGAAATTGCATGAAATATGTGTCCCCCGTGGAAGCCCATGCCATCCCAGGTGAGAAAAATGCATCCTGAATCAAGTCTGAGGGCTAAAACCTCTGTTTCGGGTTTTACCACATTCACCTCAGAACGTAAGGTCGGGACCTGAAATTTGGAGCCAAAATTCAAATTTTCACTTTGGCTGAAATTGCATGAAATATGTGTCCCCCGTGGAAGCCCATGCCATCCCAGGTGAGAAAAATGCATCCTGAATCAAGTCTGAGGGCTAAAACCTGTGTTTCGGGTTTTACCACATTCACCTCAGAACGTAAGGTCGGGACCTGAAATTTGGAGCCAAAATTCAAATTTTCACTTTGGCTGAAATTGCATGAAATATGTGTCCCCCGTGGAAGCCCATGCCATCCCAGGTGAGAAAAATGCATCCTGAATTAAGTCTGAGGGCTAAAACCTCTGTTTCGGGTTTTACCACATTCACCTCAGAACGTAAGGTCGGGACCTGAAATTTGGAGCCAAAATTCAAATTTTCACTTTGGCTGAAATTGCATGAAATATGTGTCCCCCGTGGAAGCCCATGCCATCCCAGGTGAGAAAAATGCATCCTGAATCAAGTCTGAGGGCTAAAACCTCTGTTTCGGGTTTTACCACATTGAGCCCAGAACGTAAGGTTGGGACCTGAAATTTGGAGCCAAAATTCAAATTTTCACTTTGGCTGAAATTGCATGAAATATGTGTCCCCCGTGGAAGCCCATGCCATCCCAGGTGAGAAAAATGCATCCTGAATCAAGTCTGAGGGCTAAAACCTCTGTTTCGGGGTTTACCACATTGAGCCCAGAACGTAAGGTCGGGACCTGAAATTTGGAGCCAAAATTCAAATTTTCACTTTGGCTGAAATTGCATGAAATATGTGTCCCCCGTGGAAGCCCATGCCATCCCAGGTGAGAAAAATGCATCCTGAATCAAGTCTGAGGGCTAAAACCTCTGTTTCAGGTTTTACCACATTCACCTCAGAACGTAAGGTCGGGACCTGAAATTTGGAGCCAAAATTCAAATTTTCACTTTGGCTGAAATTGCATGAAATATGTGTCCCCCGTGGAAGCCCATGCCATCCCAGGTGAGAAAAATGCATCCTGAATCAAGTCTGAGGGCTAAAACCTCTGTTTCGGGTTTTACCACATTCACCTCAGAACGTAAGGTCGGGACCTGAAATTTGGAGCCAAAATTCAAATTTTCACTTTGGCTGAAATTGCATGAAATAAGTGTCCCCCGTGGAAGCCCATGCCATCCCAGGTGAGAAAAATGCATCCTGAATCAAGTCTGAGGGCTAAAACCTCTGTTTCGGGTTTTACCACATTCACCTCAGAACGTAAGGTCGGGACCTGAAATTTGGAGCCAAAATTCAAATTTTCACTTTGGCTGAAATTGCATGAAATATGTGTCCCCCGTGGAAGCCCATGCCATCCCAGGTGAGAAAAATGCATCCTGAATCAAGTCTGAGGGCTAAAACCTCTGTTTCGGGTTTTACCACATTCACCTCAGAACGTAAGGTCGGGACCTGAAATTTGGAGCCAAAATTCAAATTTTCACTTTGGCTGAAATTGCATGAAATATGTGTCCCCCGTGGAAGCCCATGCCATCCCAGGTGAGAAAAATGCATCCTGAATCAAGTCTGAGGGCTAAAACCTCTGTTTCGGGTTTTACCACATTCACCTCAGAACGTAAGGTCGGGACCTGAAATTTGGAGCCAAAATTCAAATTTTCACTTTGGCTGAAATTGCATGAAATATGTGTCCCCCGTGGAAGCCCATGCCATCCCAGGTGAGAAAAATGCATCCTGAATCAAGTCTGAGGGCTAAAACCTCTGTTTCGGGTTTTACCACATTCACCTCAGAACGTAAGGTCGGGACCTGAAATTTGGAGCCAAAATTCAAATTTTCACTTTGGCTGAAATTGCATGAAATATGTGTCCCCCGTGGAAGCCCATGCCATCCCAGGTGAGAAAAATGCATCCTGAATCAAGTCTGAGGGCTAAAACCTCTGTTTCGGGTTTTACCACATTCACCTCAGAACGTAAGGTCGGGACCTGAAATTTGGAGCCAAAATTCAAATTTTCACTTTGGCTGAAATTGCATGAAATATGTGTCCCCCGTGGAAGCCCATGCCATCCCAGGTGAGAAAAATGCATCCTGAATCAAGTCTGAGGGCTAAAACCTCTGTTTCGGGTTTTACCACATTCACCTCAGAACGTAAGGTCGGGACCTGAAATTTGGAGCCAAAATTCAAATTTTCACTTTGGCTGAAATTGCATGAAATATGTGTCCCCCGTGGAAGCCCATGCCATCCCAGGTGAGAAAAATGCATCCTGAATCAAGTCTGAGGGCTAAAACCTCTGTTTCGGGTTTTACCACATTCACCTCAGAACGTAAGGTCGGGACCTGAAATTTGGAGCCAAAATTCAAATTTTCACTTTGGCTGAAATTGCATGAAATATGTGTCCCCCGTGGAAGCCCATGCCATCCCAGGTGAGAAAAATGCATCCTGAATCAAGTCTGAGGGCTAAAACCTCTGTTTCGGGTTTTACCACATTCACCTCAGAACGTAAGGTCGGGACCTGAAATTTGGAGCCAAAATTCAAATTTTCACTTTGGCTGAAATTGCATGAAATATGTGTCCCCCGTGGAAGCCCATGCCATCCCAGGTGAGAAAAATGCATCCTGAATCAAGTCTGAGGGCTAAAACCTCTGTTTCGGGTTTTACCACATTCACCTCAGAACGTAAGGTCGGGACCTGAAATTTGGAGCCAAAATTCAAATTTTCACTTTGGCTGAAATTGCATGAAATATGTGTCCCCCGTGGAAGCCCATGCCATCCCAGGTGAGAAAAATGCATCCTGAATCAAGTCTGAGGGCTAAAACCTCTGTTTCGGGTTTTACCACATTCACCTCAGAACGTAAGGTCGGGACCTGAAATTTGGAGCCAAAATTCAAATTTTCACTTTGGCTGAAATTGCATGAAATATGTGTCCCCCGTGGAAGCCCATGCCATCCCAGGTGAGAAAAATGCATCCTGAATCAAGTCTGAGGGCTAAAACCTCTGTTTCGGGTTTTACCACATTCACCTCAGAACGTAAGGTCGGGACCTGAAATTTGGAGCCAAAATTCAAATTTTCACTTTGGCTGAAATTGCATGAAATATGTGTCCCCCGTGGAAGCCCATGCCATCCCAGGTGAGAAAAATGCATCCTGAATCAAGTCTGAGGGCTAAAACCTCTGTTTCGGGTTTTACCACATTCACCTCAGAACGTAAGGTCGGGACCTGAAATTTGGAGCCAAAATTCAAATTTTCACTTTGGCTGAAATTGCATGAAATATGTGTCCCCCGTGGAAGCCCATGCCATCCCAGGTGAGAAAAATGCATCCTGAATCAAGTCTGAGGGCTAAAACCTCTGTTTCGGGTTTTACCACATTCACCTCAGAACGTAAGGTCGGGACCTGAAATTTGGAGCCAAAATTCAAATTTTCACTTTGGCTGAAATTGCATGAAATATGTGTCCCCCGTGGAAGCCCATGCCATCCCAGGTGAGAAAAATGCATCCTGAATCAAGTCTGAGGGCTAAAACCTCTGTTTCGGGTTTTACCACATTCACCTCAGAACGTAAGGTCGGGACCTGAAATTTGGAGCCAAAATTCAAATTTTCACTTTGGCTGAAATTGCATGAAATATGTGTCCCCCGTGGAAGCCCATGCCATCCCAGGTGAGAAAAATGCATCCTGAATCAAGTCTGAGGGCTAAAACCTCTGTTTCGGGTTTTACCACATTCACCTCAGAACGTAAGGTCGGGACCTGAAATTTGGAGCCAAAATTCAAATTTTCACTTTGGCTGAAATTGCATGAAATATGTGTCCCCCGTGGAAGCCCATGCCATCCCAGGTGAGAAAAATGCATCCTGAATCAAGTCTGAGGGCTAAAACCTCTGTTTCGGGTTTTACCACATTCACCTCAGAACGTAAGGTCGGGACCTGAAATTTGGAGCCAAAATTCAAATTTTCACTTTGGCTGAAATTGCATGAAATATGTGTCCCCCGTGGAAGCCCATGCCATCCCAGGTGAGAAAAATGCATCCTGAATCAAGTCTGAGGGCTAAAACCTCTGTTTCGGGTTTTACCACATTCACCTCAGAACGTAAGGTCGGGACCTGAAATTTGGAGCCAAAATTCAAATTTTCACTTTGGCTGAAATTGCATGAAATATGTGTCCCCCGTGGAAGCCCATGCCATCCCAGGTGAGAAAAATGCATCCTGAATCAAGTCTGAGGGCTAAAACCTCTGTTTCGGGTTTTACCACATTCACCTCAGAACGTAAGGTCGGGACCTGAAATTTGGAGCCAAAATTCAAATTTTCACTTTGGCTGAAATTGCATGAAATATGTGTCCCCCGTGGAAGCCCATGCCATCCCAGGTGAGAAAAATGCATCCTGAATCAAGTCTGAGGGCTAAAACCTCTGTTTCGGGTTTTACCACATTCACCTCAGAACGTAAGGTCGGGACCTGAAATTTGGAGCCAAAATTCAAATTTTCACTTTGGCTGAAATTGCATGAAATATGTGTCCCCCGTGGAAGCCCATGCCATCCCAGGTGAGAAAAATGCATCCTGAATCAAGTCTGAGGGCTAAAACCTCTGTTTCGGGTTTTACCACATTCACCTCAGAACGTAAGGTCGGGACCTGAAATTTGGAGCCAAAATTCAAATTTTCACTTTGGCTGAAATTGCATGAAATATGTGTCCCCCGTGGAAGCCCATGCCATCCCAGGTGAGAAAAATGCATCCTGAATCAAGTCTGAGGGCTAAAACCTCTGTTTCGGGTTTTACCACATTCACCTCAGAACGTAAGGTCGGGACCTGAAATTTGGAGCCAAAATTCAAATTTTCACTTTGGCTGAAATTGCATGAAATATGTGTCCCCCGTGGAAGCCCATGCCATCCCAGGTGAGAAAAATGCATCCTGAATCAAGTCTGAGGGCTAAAACCTCTGTTTCGGGTTTTACCACATTCACCTCAGAACGTAAGGTCGGGACCTGAAATTTGGAGCCAAAATTCAAATTTTCACTTTGGCTGAAATTGCATGAAATATGTGTCCCCCGTGGAAGCCCATGCCATCCCAGGTGAGAAAAATGCATCCTGAATCAAGTCTGAGGGCTAAAACCTCTGTTTCGGGTTTTACCACATTCACCTCAGAACGTAAGGTCGGGACCTGAAATTTGGAGCCAAAATTCAAATTTTCACTTTGGCTGAAATTGCATGAAATATGTGTCCCCCGTGGAAGCCCATGCCATCCCAGGTGAGAAAAATGCATCCTGAATCAAGTCTGAGGGCTAAAACCTCTGTTTCGGGTTTTACCACATTCACCTCAGAACGTAAGGTCGGGACCTGAAATTTGGAGCCAAAATTCAAATTTTCACTTTGGCTGAAATTGCATGAAATATGTGTCCCCCGTGGAAGCCCATGCCATCCCAGGTGAGAAAAATGCATCCTGAATCAAGTCTGAGGGCTAAAACCTCTGTTTCGGGTTTTACCACATTCACCTCAGAACGTAAGGTCGGGACCTGAAATTTGGAGCCAAAATTCAAATTTTCACTTTGGCTGAAATTGCATGAAATATGTGTCCCCCGTGGAAGCCCATGCCATCCCAGGTGAGAAAAATGCATCCTGAATCAAGTCTGAGGGCTAAAACCTCTGTTTCGGGTTTTACCACATTCACCTCAGAACGTAAGGTCGGGACCTGAAATTTGGAGCCAAAATTCAAATTTTCACTTTGGCTGAAATTGCATGAAATATGTGTCCCCCGTGGAAGCCCATGCCATCCCAGGTGAGAAAAATGCATCCTGAATCAAGTCTGAGGGCTAAAACCTCTGTTTCGGGTTTTACCACATTCACCTCAGAACGTAAGGTCGGGACCTGAAATTTGGAGCCAAAATTCAAATTTTCACTTTGGCTGAAATTGCATGAAATATGTGTCCCCCGTGGAAGCCCATGCCATCCCAGGTGAGAAAAATGCATCCTGAATCAAGTCTGAGGGCTAAAACCTCTGTTTCGGGTTTTACCACATTCACCTCAGAACGTAAGGTCGGGACCTGAAATTTGGAGCCAAAATTCAAATTTTCACTTTGGCTGAAATTGCATGAAATATGTGTCCCCCGTGGAAGCCCATGCCATCCCAGGTGAGAAAAATGCATCCTGAATCAAGTCTGAGGGCTAAAACCTCTGTTTCGGGTTTTACCACATTCACCTCAGAACGTAAGGTCGGGACCTGAAATTTGGAGCCAAAATTCAAATTTTCACTTTGGCTGAAATTGCATGAAATATGTGTCCCCCGTGGAAGCCCATGCCATCCCAGGTGAGAAAAATGCATCCTGAATCAAGTCTGAGGGCTAAAACCTCTGTTTCGGGTTTTACCACATTCACCTCAGAACGTAAGGTCGGGACCTGAAATTTGGAGCCAAAATTCAAATTTTCACTTTGGCTGAAATTGCATGAAATATGTGTCCCCCGTGGAAGCCCATGCCATCCCAGGTGAGAAAAATGCATCCTGAATCAAGTCTGAGGGCTAAAACCTCTGTTTCGGGTTTTACCACATTCACCTCAGAACGTAAGGTCGGGACCTGAAATTTGGAGCCAAAATTCAAATTTTCACTTTGGCTGAAATTGCATGAAATATGTGTCCCCCGTGGAAGCCCATGCCATCCCAGGTGAGAAAAATGCATCCTGAATCAAGTCTGAGGGCTAAAACCTCTGTTTCGGGTTTTACCACATTCACCTCAGAACGTAAGGTCGGGACCTGAAATTTGGAGCCAAAATTCAAATTTTCACTTTGGCTGAAATTGCATGAAATATGTGTCCCCCGTGGAAGCCCATGCCATCCCAGGTGAGAAAAATGCATCCTGAATCAAGTCTGAGGGCTAAAACCTCTGTTTCGGGTTTTACCACATTCACCTCAGAACGTAAGGTCGGGACCTGAAATTTGGAGCCAAAATTCAAATTTTCACTTTGGCTGAAATTGCATGAAATATGTGTCCCCCGTGGAAGCCCATGCCATCCCAGGTGAGAAAAATGCATCCTGAATCAAGTCTGAGGGCTAAAACCTCTGTTTCGGGTTTTACCACATTCACCTCAGAACGTAAGGTCGGGACCTGAAATTTGGAGCCAAAATTCAAATTTTCACTTTGGCTGAAATTGCATGAAATATGTGTCCCCCGTGGAAGCCCATGCCATCCCAGGTGAGAAAAATGCATCCTGAATCAAGTCTGAGGGCTAAAACCTCTGTTTCGGGTTTTACCACATTCACCTCAGAACGTAAGGTCGGGACCTGAAATTTGGAGCCAAAATTCAAATTTTCACTTTGGCTGAAATTGCATGAAATATGTGTCCCCCGTGGAAGCCCATGCCATCCCAGGTGAGAAAAATGCATCCTGAATCAAGTCTGAGGGCTAAAACCTCTGTTTCGGGTTTTACCACATTCACCTCAGAACGTAAGGTCGGGACCTGAAATTTGGAGCCAAAATTCAAATTTTCACTTTGGCTGAAATTGCATGAAATATGTGTCCCCCGTGGAAGCCCATGCCATCCCAGGTGAGAAAAATGCATCCTGAATCAAGTCTGAGGGCTAAAACCTCTGTTTCGGGTTTTACCACATTCACCTCAGAACGTAAGGTCGGGACCTGAAATTTGGAGCCAAAATTCAAATTTTCACTTTGGCTGAAATTGCATGAAATATGTGTCCCCCGTGGAAGCCCATGCCATCCCAGGTGAGAAAAATGCATCCTGAATCAAGTCTGAGGGCTAAAACCTCTGTTTCGGGTTTTACCACATTCACCTCAGAACGTAAGGTCGGGACCTGAAATTTGGAGCCAAAATTCAAATTTTCACTTTGGCTGAAATTGCATGAAATATGTGTCCCCCGTGGAAGCCCATGCCATCCCAGGTGAGAAAAATGCATCCTGAATCAAGTCTGAGGGCTAAAACCTCTGTTTCGGGTTTTACCACATTCACCTCAGAACGTAAGGTCGGGACCTGAAATTTGGAGCCAAAATTCAAATTTTCACTTTGGCTGAAATTGCATGAAATATGTGTCCCCCGTGGAAGCCCATGCCATCCCAGGTGAGAAAAATGCATCCTGAATCAAGTCTGAGGGCTAAAACCTCTGTTTCGGGTTTTACCACATTCACCTCAGAACGTAAGGTCGGGACCTGAAATTTGGAGCCAAAATTCAAATTTTCACTTTGGCTGAAATTGCATGAAATATGTGTCCCCCGTGGAAGCCCATGCCATCCCAGGTGAGAAAAATGCATCCTGAATCAAGTCTGAGGGCTAAAACCTCTGTTTCGGGTTTTACCACATTCACCTCAGAACGTAAGGTCGGGACCTGAAATTTGGAGCCAAAATTCAAATTTTCACTTTGGCTGAAATTGCATGAAATATGTGTCCCCCGTGGAAGCCCATGCCATCCCAGGTGAGAAAAATGCATCCTGAATCAAGTCTGAGGGCTAAAACCTCTGTTTCGGGTTTTACCACATTCACCTCAGAACGTAAGGTCGGGACCTGAAATTTGGAGCCAAAATTCAAATTTTCACTTTGGCTGAAATTGCATGAAATATGTGTCCCCCGTGGAAGCCCATGCCATCCCAGGTGAGAAAAATGCATCCTGAATCAAGTCTGAGGGCTAAAACCTCTGTTTCGGGTTTTACCACATTCACCTCAGAACGTAAGGTCGGGACCTGAAATTTGGAGCCAAAATTCAAATTTTCACTTTGGCTGAAATTGCATGAAATATGTGTCCCCCGTGGAAGCCCATGCCATCCCAGGTGAGAAAAATGCATCCTGAATCAAGTCTGAGGGCTAAAACCTCTGTTTCGGGTTTTACCACATTCACCTCAGAACGTAAGGTCGGGACCTGAAATTTGGAGCCAAAATTCAAATTTTCACTTTGGCTGAAATTGCATGAAATATGTGTCCCCCGTGGAAGCCCATGCCATCCCAGGTGAGAAAAATGCATCCTGAATCAAGTCTGAGGGCTAAAACCTCTGTTTCGGGTTTTACCACATTCACCTCAGAACGTAAGGTCGGGACCTGAAATTTGGAGCCAAAATTCAAATTTTCACTTTGGCTGAAATTGCATGAAATATGTGTCCCCCGTGGAAGCCCATGCCATCCCAGGTGAGAAAAATGCATCCTGAATCAAGTCTGAGGGCTAAAACCTCTGTTTCGGGTTTTACCACATTCACCTCAGAACGTAAGGTCGGGACCTGAAATTTGGAGCCAAAATTCAAATTTTCACTTTGGCTGAAATTGCATGAAATATGTGTCCCCCGTGGAAGCCCATGCCATCCCAGGTGAGAAAAATGCATCCTGAATCAAGTCTGAGGGCTAAAACCTCTGTTTCGGGTTTTACCACATTCACCTCAGAACGTAAGGTCGGGACCTGAAATTTGGAGCCAAAATTCAAATTTTCACTTTGGCTGAAATTGCATGAAATATGTGTCCCCCGTGGAAGCCCATGCCATCCCAGGTGAGAAAAATGCATCCTGAATCAAGTCTGAGGGCTAAAACCTCTGTTTCGGGTTTTACCACATTCACCTCAGAACGTAAGGTCGGGACCTGAAATTTGGAGCCAAAATTCAAATTTTCACTTTGGCTGAAATTGCATGAAATATGTGTCCCCCGTGGAAGCCCATGCCATCCCAGGTGAGAAAAATGCATCCTGAATCAAGTCTGAGGGCTAAAACCTCTGTTTCGGGTTTTACCACATTCACCTCAGAACGTAAGGTCGGGACCTGAAATTTGGAGCCAAAATTCAAATTTTCACTTTGGCTGAAATTGCATGAAATATGTGTCCCCCGTGGAAGCCCATGCCATCCCAGGTGAGAAAAATGCATCCTGAATCAAGTCTGAGGGCTAAAACCTCTGTTTCGGGTTTTACCACATTCACCTCAGAACGTAAGGTCGGGACCTGAAATTTGGAGCCAAAATTCAAATTTTCACTTTGGCTGAAATTGCATGAAATATGTGTCCCCCGTGGAAGCCCATGCCATCCCAGGTGAGAAAAATGCATCCTGAATCAAGTCTGAGGGCTAAAACCTCTGTTTCGGGTTTTACCACATTCACCTCAGAACGTAAGGTCGGGACCTGAAATTTGGAGCCAAAATTCAAATTTTCACTTTGGCTGAAATTGCATGAAATATGTGTCCCCCGTGGAAGCCCATGCCATCCCAGGTGAGAAAAATGCATCCTGAATCAAGTCTGAGGGCTAAAACCTCTGTTTCGGGTTTTACCACATTCACCTCAGAACGTAAGGTCGGGACCTGAAATTTGGAGCCAAAATTCAAATTTTCACTTTGGCTGAAATTGCATGAAATATGTGTCCCCCGTGGAAGCCCATGCCATCCCAGGTGAGAAAAATGCATCCTGAATCAAGTCTGAGGGCTAAAACCTCTGTTTCGGGTTTTACCACATTCACCTCAGAACGTAAGGTCGGGACCTGAAATTTGGAGCCAAAATTCAAATTTTCACTTTGGCTGAAATTGCATGAAATATGTGTCCCCCGTGGAAGCCCATGCCATCCCAGGTGAGAAAAATGCATCCTGAATCAAGTCTGAGGGCTAAAACCTCTGTTTCGGGTTTTACCACATTCACCTCAGAACGTAAGGTCGGGACCTGAAATTTGGAGCCAAAATTCAAATTTTCACTTTGGCTGAAATTGCATGAAATATGTGTCCCCCGTGGAAGCCCATGCCATCCCAGGTGAGAAAAATGCATCCTGAATCAAGTCTGAGGGCTAAAACCTCTGTTTCGGGTTTTACCACATTCACCTCAGAACGTAAGGTCGGGACCTGAAATTTGGAGCCAAAATTCAAATTTTCACTTTGGCTGAAATTGCATGAAATATGTGTCCCCCGTGGAAGCCCATGCCATCCCAGGTGAGAAAAATGCATCCTGAATCAAGTCTGAGGGCTAAAACCTCTGTTTCGGGTTTTACCACATTCACCTCAGAACGTAAGGTCGGGACCTGAAATTTGGAGCCAAAATTCAAATTTTCACTTTGGCTGAAATTGCATGAAATATGTGTCCCCCGTGGAAGCCCATGCCATCCCAGGTGAGAAAAATGCATCCTGAATCAAGTCTGAGGGCTAAAACCTCTGTTTCGGCTTTTACCACATTCACCTCAGAACGTAAGGTCGGGACCTGAAATTTGGAGCCAAAATTCAAATTTTCACTTTGGCTGAAATTGCATGAAATATGTGTCCCCCGTGGAAGCCCATGCCATCCCAGGTGAGAAAAATGCATCCTGAATCAAGTCTGAGGGCTAAAACCTCTGTTTCGGGTTTTACCACATTCACCTCAGAACGTAAGGTCGGGACCTGAAATTTGGAGCCAAAATTCAAATTTTCACTTTGGCTGAAATTGCATGAAATATGTGTCCCCCGTGGAAGCCCATGCCATCCCAGGTGAGAAAAATGCATCCTGAATCAAGTCTGAGGGCTAAAACCTCTGTTTCGGGTTTTACCACATTCACCTCAGAACGTAAGGTCGGGACCTGAAATTTGGAGCCAAAATTCAAATTTTCACTTTGGCTGAAATTGCATGAAATATGTGTCCCCCGTGGAAGCCCATGCCATCCCAGGTGAGAAAAATGCATCCTGAATCAAGTCTGAGGGCTAAAACCTCTGTTTCGGGTTTTACCACATTCACCTCAGAACGTAAGGTCGGGACCTGAAATTTGGAGCCAAAATTCAAATTTTCACTTTGGCTGAAATTGCATGAAATATGTGTCCCCCGTGGAAGCCCATGCCATCCCAGGTGAGAAAAATGCATCCTGAATCAAGTCTGAGGGCTAAAACCTCTGTTTCGGGTTTTACCACATTCACCTCAGAACGTAAGGTCGGGACCTGAAATTTGGAGCCAAAATTCAAATTTTCACTTTGGCTGAAATTGCATGAAATATGTGTCCCCCGTGGAAGCCCATGCCATCCCAGGTGAGAAAAATGCATCCTGAATCAAGTCTGAGGGCTAAAACCTCTGTTTCGGGTTTTACCACATTCACCTCAGAACGTAAGGTCGGGACCTGAAATTTGGAGCCAAAATTCAAATTTTCACTTTGGCTGAAATTGCATGAAATATGTGTCCCCCGTGGAAGCCCATGCCATCCCAGGTGAGAAAAATGCATCCTGAATCAAGTCTGAGGGCTAAAACCTCTGTTTCGGGTTTTACCACATTCACCTCAGAACGTAAGGTCGGGACCTGAAATTTGGAGCCAAAATTCAAATTTTCACTTTGGCTGAAATTGCATGAAATATGTGTCCCCCGTGGAAGCCCATGCCATCCCAGGTGAGAAAAATGCATCCTGAATCAAGTCTGAGGGCTAAAACCTCTGTTTCGGGTTTTACCACATTCACCTCAGAACGTAAGGTCGGGACCTGAAATTTGGAGCCAAAATTCAAATTTTCACTTTGGCTGAAATTGCATGAAATATGTGTCCCCCGTGGAAGCCCATGCCATCCCAGGTGAGAAAAATGCATCCTGAATCAAGTCTGAGGGCTAAAACCTCTGTTTCGGGTTTTACCACATTCACCTCAGAACGTAAGGTCGGGACCTGAAATTTGGAGCCAAAATTCAAATTTTCACTTTGGCTGAAATTGCATGAAATATGTGTCCCCCGTGGAAGCCCATGCCATCCCAGGTGAGAAAAATGCATCCTGAATCAAGTCTGAGGGCTAAAACCTCTGTTTCGGGTTTTACCACATTCACCTCAGAACGTAAGGTCGGGACCTGAAATTTGGAGCCAAAATTCAAATTTTCACTTTGGCTGAAATTGCATGAAATATGTGTCCCCCGTGGAAGCCCATGCCATCCCAGGTGAGAAAAATGCATCCTGAATCAAGTCTGAGGGCTAAAACCTCTGTTTCGGGTTTTACCACATTCACCTCAGAACGTAAGGTCGGGACCTGAAATTTGGAGCCAAAATTCAAATTTTCACTTTGGCTGAAATTGCATGAAATATGTGTCCCCCGTGGAAGCCCATGCCATCCCAGGTGAGAAAAATGCATCCTGAATCAAGTCTGAGGGCTAAAACCTCTGTTTCGGGTTTTACCACATTCACCTCAGAACGTAAGGTCGGGACCTGAAATTTGGAGCCAAAATTCAAATTTTCACTTTGGCTGAAATTGCATGAAATATGTGTCCCCCGTGGAAGCCCATGCCATCCCAGGTGAGAAAAATGCATCCTGAATCAAGTCTGAGGGCTAAAACCTCTGTTTCGGGTTTTACCACATTCACCTCAGAACGTAAGGTCGGGACCTGAAATTTGGAGCCAAAATTCAAATTTTCACTTTGGCTGAAATTGCATGAAATATGTGTCCCCCGTGGAAGCCCATGCCATCCCAGGTGAGAAAAATGCATCCTGAATCAAGTCTGAGGGCTAAAACCTCTGTTTCGGGTTTTACCACATTCACCTCAGAACGTAAGGTCGGGACCTGAAATTTGGAGCCAAAATTCAAATTTTCACTTTGGCTGAAATTGCATGAAATATGTGTCCCCCGTGGAAGCCCATGCCATCCCAGGTGAGAAAAATGCATCCTGAATCAAGTCTGAGGGCTAAAACCTCTGTTTCGGGTTTTACCACATTCACCTCAGAACGTAAGGTCGGGACCTGAAATTTGGAGCCAAAATTCAAATTTTCACTTTGGCTGAAATTGCATGAAATATGTGTCCCCCGTGGAAGCCCATGCCATCCCAGGTGAGAAAAATGCATCCTGAATCAAGTCTGAGGGCTAAAACCTCTGTTTCGGGTTTTACCACATTCACCTCAGAACGTAAGGTCGGGACCTGAAATTTGGAGCCAAAATTCAAATTTTCACTTTGGCTGAAATTGCATGAAATATGTGTCCCCCGTGGAAGCCCATGCCATCCCAGGTGAGAAAAATGCATCCTGAATCAAGTCTGAGGGCTAAAACCTCTGTTTCGGGTTTTACCACATTCACCTCAGAACGTAAGGTCGGGACCTGAAATTTGGAGCCAAAATTCAAATTTTCACTTTGGCTGAAATTGCATGAAATATGTGTCCCCCGTGGAAGCCCATGCCATCCCAGGTGAGAAAAATGCATCCTGAATCAAGTCTGAGGGCTAAAACCTCTGTTTCGGGTTTTACCACATTCACCTCAGAACGTAAGGTCGGGACCTGAAATTTGGAGCCAAAATTCAAATTTTCACTTTGGCTGAAATTGCATGAAATATGTGTCCCCCGTGGAAGCCCATGCCATCCCAGGTGAGAAAAATGCATCCTGAATCAAGTCTGAGGGCTAAAACCTCTGTTTCGGGTTTTACCACATTCACCTCAGAACGTAAGGTCGGGACCTGAAATTTGGAGCCAAAATTCAAATTTTCACTTTGGCTGAAATTGCATGAAATATGTGTCCCCCGTGGAAGCCCATGCCATCCCAGGTGAGAAAAATGCATCCTGAATCAAGTCTGAGGGCTAAAACCTCTGTTTCGGGTTTTACCACATTCACCTCAGAACGTAAGGTCGGGACCTGAAATTTGGAGCCAAAATTCAAATTTTCACTTTGGCTGAAATTGCATGAAATATGTGTCCCCCGTGGAAGCCCATGCCATCCCAGGTGAGAAAAATGCATCCTGAATCAAGTCTGAGGGCTAAAACCTCTGTTTCGGGTTTTACCACATTCACCTCAGAACGTAAGGTCGGGACCTGAAATTTGGAGCCAAAATTCAAATTTTCACTTTGGCTGAAATTGCATGAAATATGTGTCCCCCGTGGAAGCCCATGCCATCCCAGGTGAGAAAAATGCATCCTGAATCAAGTCTGAGGGCTAAAACCTCTGTTTCGGGTTTTACCACATTCACCTCAGAACGTAAGGTCGGGACCTGAAATTTGGAGCCAAAATTCAAATTTTCACTTTGGCTGAAATTGCATGAAATATGTGTCCCCCGTGGAAGCCCATGCCATCCCAGGTGAGAAAAATGCATCCTGAATCAAGTCTGAGGGCTAAAACCTCTGTTTCGGGTTTTACCACATTCACCTCAGAACGTAAGGTCGGGACCTGAAATTTGGAGCCAAAATTCAAATTTTCACTTTGGCTGAAATTGCATGAAATATGTGTCCCCCGTGGAAGCCCATGCCATCCCAGGTGAGAAAAATGCATCCTGAATCAAGTCTGAGGGCTAAAACCTCTGTTTCGGGTTTTACCACATTCACCTCAGAACGTAAGGTCGGGACCTGAAATTTGGAGCCAAAATTCAAATTTTCACTTTGGCTGAAATTGCATGAAATATGTGTCCCCCGTGGAAGCCCATGCCATCCCAGGTGAGAAAAATGCATCCTGAATCAAGTCTGAGGGCTAAAACCTCTGTTTCGGGTTTTACCACATTCACCTCAGAACGTAAGGTCGGGACCTGAAATTTGGAGCCAAAATTCAAATTTTCACTTTGGCTGAAATTGCATGAAATATGTGTCCCCCGTGGAAGCCCATGCCATCCCAGGTGAGAAAAATGCATCCTGAATCAAGTCTGAGGGCTAAAACCTCTGTTTCGGGTTTTACCACATTCACCTCAGAACGTAAGGTCGGGACCTGAAATTTGGAGCCAAAATTCAAATTTTCACTTTGGCTGAAATTGCATGAAATATGTGTCCCCCGTGGAAGCCCATGCCATCCCAGGTGAGAAAAATGCATCCTGAATCAAGTCTGAGGGCTAAAACCTCTGTTTCGGGTTTTACCACATTCACCTCAGAACGTAAGGTCGGGACCTGAAATTTGGAGCCAAAATTCAAATTTTCACTTTGGCTGAAATTGCATGAAATATGTGTCCCCCGTGGAAGCCCATGCCATCCCAGGTGAGAAAAATGCATCCTGAATCAAGTCTGAGGGCTAAAACCTCTGTTTCGGGTTTTACCACATTCACCTCAGAACGTAAGGTCGGGACCTGAAATTTGGAGCCAAAATTCAAATTTTCACTTTGGCTGAAATTGCATGAAATATGTGTCCCCCGTGGAAGCCCATGCCATCCCAGGTGAGAAAAATGCATCCTGAATCAAGTCTGAGGGCTAAAACCTCTGTTTCGGGTTTTACCACATTCACCTCAGAACGTAAGGTCGGGACCTGAAATTTGGAGCCAAAATTCAAATTTTCACTTTGGCTGAAATTGCATGAAATATGTGTCCCCCGTGGAAGCCCATGCCATCCCAGGTGAGAAAAATGCATCCTGAATCAAGTCTGAGGGCTAAAACCTCTGTTTCGGGTTTTACCACATTCACCTCAGAACGTAAGGTCGGGACCTGAAATTTGGAGCCAAAATTCAAATTTTCACTTTGGCTGAAATTGCATGAAATATGTGTCCCCCGTGGAAGCCCATGCCATCCCAGGTGAGAAAAATGCATCCTGAATCAAGTCTGAGGGCTAAAACCTCTGTTTCGGGTTTTACCACATTCACCTCAGAACGTAAGGTCGGGACCTGAAATTTGGAGCCAAAATTCAAATTTTCACTTTGGCTGAAATTGCATGAAATATGTGTCCCCCGTGGAAGCCCATGCCATCCCAGGTGAGAAAAATGCATCCTGAATCAAGTCTGAGGGCTAAAACCTCTGTTTCGGGTTTTACCACATTCACCTCAGAACGTAAGGTCGGGACCTGAAATTTGGAGCCAAAATTCAAATTTTCACTTTGGCTGAAATTGCATGAAATATGTGTCCCCCGTGGAAGCCCATGCCATCCCAGGTGAGAAAAATGCATCCTGAATCAAGTCTGAGGGCTAAAACCTCTGTTTCGGGTTTTACCACATTCACCTCAGAACGTAAGGTCGGGACCTGAAATTTGGAGCCAAAATTCAAATTTTCACTTTGGCTGAAATTGCATGAAATATGTGTCCCCCGTGGAAGCCCATGCCATCCCAGGTGAGAAAAATGCATCCTGAATCAAGTCTGAGGGCTAAAACCTCTGTTTCGGGTTTTACCACATTCACCTCAGAACGTAAGGTCGGGACCTGAAATTTGGAGCCAAAATTCAAATTTTCACTTTGGCTGAAATTGCATGAAATATGTGTCCCCCGTGGAAGCCCATGCCATCCCAGGTGAGAAAAATGCATCCTGAATCAAGTCTGAGGGCTAAAACCTCTGTTTCGGGTTTTACCACATTCACCTCAGAACGTAAGGTCGGGACCTGAAATTTGGAGCCAAAATTCAAATTTTCACTTTGGCTGAAATTGCATGAAATATGTGTCCCCCGTGGAAGCCCATGCCATCCCAGGTGAGAAAAATGCATCCTGAATCAAGTCTGAGGGCTAAAACCTCTGTTTCGGGTTTTACCACATTCACCTCAGAACGTAAGGTCGGGACCTGAAATTTGGAGCCAAAATTCAAATTTTCACTTTGGCTGAAATTGCATGAAATATGTGTCCCCCGTGGAAGCCCATGCCATCCCAGGTGAGAAAAATGCATCCTGAATCAAGTCTGAGGGCTAAAACCTCTGTTTCGGGTTTTACCACATTCACCTCAGAACGTAAGGTCGGGACCTGAAATTTGGAGCCAAAATTCAAATTTTCACTTTGGCTGAAATTGCATGAAATATGTGTCCCCCGTGGAAGCCCATGCCATCCCAGGTGAGAAAAATGCATCCTGAATCAAGTCTGAGGGCTAAAACCTCTGTTTCGGGTTTTACCACATTCACCTCAGAACGTAAGGTCGGGACCTGAAATTTGGAGCCAAAATTCAAATTTTCACTTTGGCTGAAATTGCATGAAATATGTGTCCCCCGTGGAAGCCCATGCCATCCCAGGTGAGAAAAATGCATCCTGAATCAAGTCTGAGGGCTAAAACCTCTGTTTCGGGTTTTACCACATTCACCTCAGAACGTAAGGTCGGGACCTGAAATTTGGAGCCAAAATTCAAATTTTCACTTTGGCTGAAATTGCATGAAATATGTGTCCCCCGTGGAAGCCCATGCCATCCCAGGTGAGAAAAATGCATCCTGAATCAAGTCTGAGGGCTAAAACCTCTGTTTCGGGTTTTACCACATTCACCTCAGAACGTAAGGTCGGGACCTGAAATTTGGAGCCAAAATTCAAATTTTCACTTTGGCTGAAATTGCATGAAATATGTGTCCCCCGTGGAAGCCCATGCCATCCCAGGTGAGAAAAATGCATCCTGAATCAAGTCTGAGGGCTAAAACCTCTGTTTCGGGTTTTACCACATTCACCTCAGAACGTAAGGTCGGGACCTGAAATTTGGAGCCAAAATTCAAATTTTCACTTTGGCTGAAATTGCATGAAATATGTGTCCCCCGTGGAAGCCCATGCCATCCCAGGTGAGAAAAATGCATCCTGAATCAAGTCTGAGGGCTAAAACCTCTGTTTCGGGTTTTACCACATTCACCTCAGAACGTAAGGTCGGGACCTGAAATTTGGAGCCAAAATTCAAATTTTCACTTTGGCTGAAATTGCATGAAATATGTGTCCCCCGTGGAAGCCCATGCCATCCCAGGTGAGAAAAATGCATCCTGAATCAAGTCTGAGGGCTAAAACCTCTGTTTCGGGTTTTACCACATTCACCTCAGAACGTAAGGTCGGGACCTGAAATTTGGAGCCAAAATTCAAATTTTCACTTTGGCTGAAATTGCATGAAATATGTGTCCCCCGTGGAAGCCCATGCCATCCCAGGTGAGAAAAATGCATCCTGAATCAAGTCTGAGGGCTAAAACCTCTGTTTCGGGTTTTACCACATTCACCTCAGAACGTAAGGTCGGGACCTGAAATTTGGAGCCAAAATTCAAATTTTCACTTTGGCTGAAATTGCATGAAATATGTGTCCCCCGTGGAAGCCCATGCCATCCCAGGTGAGAAAAATGCATCCTGAATCAAGTCTGAGGGCTAAAACCTCTGTTTCGGGTTTTACCACATTCACCTCAGAACGTAAGGTCGGGACCTGAAATTTGGAGCCAAAATTCAAATTTTCACTTTGGCTGAAATTGCATGAAATATGTGTCCCCCGTGGAAGCCCATGCCATCCCAGGTGAGAAAAATGCATCCTGAATCAAGTCTGAGGGCTAAAACCTCTGTTTCGGGTTTTACCACATTCACCTCAGAACGTAAGGTCGGGACCTGAAATTTGGAGCCAAAATTCAAATTTTCACTTTGGCTGAAATTGCATGAAATATGTGTCCCCCGTGGAAGCCCATGCCATCCCAGGTGAGAAAAATGCATCCTGAATCAAGTCTGAGGGCTAAAACCTCTGTTTCGGGTTTTACCACATTCACCTCAGAACGTAAGGTCGGGACCTGAAATTTGGAGCCAAAATTCAAATTTTCACTTTGGCTGAAATTGCATGAAATATGTGTCCCCCGTGGAAGCCCATGCCATCCCAGGTGAGAAAAATGCATCCTGAATCAAGTCTGAGGGCTAAAACCTCTGTTTCGGGTTTTACCACATTCACCTCAGAACGTAAGGTCGGGACCTGAAATTTGGAGCCAAAATTCAAATTTTCACTTTGGCTGAAATTGCATGAAATATGTGTCCCCCGTGGAAGCCCATGCCATCCCAGGTGAGAAAAATGCATCCTGAATCAAGTCTGAGGGCTAAAACCTCTGTTTCGGGTTTTACCACATTCACCTCAGAACGTAAGGTCGGGACCTGAAATTTGGAGCCAAAATTCAAATTTTCACTTTGGCTGAAATTGCATGAAATATGTGTCCCCCGTGGAAGCCCATGCCATCCCAGGTGAGAAAAATGCATCCTGAATCAAGTCTGAGGGCTAAAACCTCTGTTTCGGGTTTTACCACATTCACCTCAGAACGTAAGGTCGGGACCTGAAATTTGGAGCCAAAATTCAAATTTTCACTTTGGCTGAAATTGCATGAAATATGTGTCCCCCGTGGAAGCCCATGCCATCCCAGGTGAGAAAAATGCATCCTGAATCAAGTCTGAGGGCTAAAACCTCTGTTTCGGGTTTTACCACATTCACCTCAGAACGTAAGGTCGGGACCTGAAATTTGGAGCCAAAATTCAAATTTTCACTTTGGCTGAAATTGCATGAAATATGTGTCCCCCGTGGAAGCCCATGCCATCCCAGGTGAGAAAAATGCATCCTGAATCAAGTCTGAGGGCTAAAACCTCTGTTTCGGGTTTTACCACATTCACCTCAGAACGTAAGGTCGGGACCTGAAATTTGGAGCCAAAATTCAAATTTTCACTTTGGCTGAAATTGCATGAAATATGTGTCCCCCGTGGAAGCCCATGCCATCCCAGGTGAGAAAAATGCATCCTGAATCAAGTCTGAGGGCTAAAACCTCTGTTTCGGGTTTTACCACATTCACCTCAGAACGTAAGGTCGGGACCTGAAATTTGGAGCCAAAATTCAAATTTTCACTTTGGCTGAAATTGCATGAAATATGTGTCCCCCGTGGAAGCCCATGCCATCCCAGGTGAGAAAAATGCATCCTGAATCAAGTCTGAGGGCTAAAACCTCTGTTTCGGGTTTTACCACATTCACCTCAGAACGTAAGGTCGGGACCTGAAATTTGGAGCCAAAATTCAAATTTTCACTTTGGCTGAAATTGCATGAAATATGTGTCCCCCGTGGAAGCCCATGCCATCCCAGGTGAGAAAAATGCATCCTGAATCAAGTCTGAGGGCTAAAACCTCTGTTTCGGGTTTTACCACATTCACCTCAGAACGTAAGGTCGGGACCTGAAATTTGGAGCCAAAATTCAAATTTTCACTTTGGCTGAAATTGCATGAAATATGTGTCCCCCGTGGAAGCCCATGCCATCCCAGGTGAGAAAAATGCATCCTGAATCAAGTCTGAGGGCTAAAACCTCTGTTTCGGGTTTTACCACATTCACCTCAGAACGTAAGGTCGGGACCTGAAATTTGGAGCCAAAATTCAAATTTTCACTTTGGCTGAAATTGCATGAAATATGTGTCCCCCGTGGAAGCCCATGCCATCCCAGGTGAGAAAAATGCATCCTGAATCAAGTCTGAGGGCTAAAACCTCTGTTTCGGGTTTTACCACATTCACCTCAGAACGTAAGGTCGGGACCTGAAATTTGGAGCCAAAATTCAAATTTTCACTTTGGCTGAAATTGCATGAAATATGTGTCCCCCGTGGAAGCCCATGCCATCCCAGGTGAGAAAAATGCATCCTGAATCAAGTCTGAGGGCTAAAACCTCTGTTTCGGGTTTTACCACATTCACCTCAGAACGTAAGGTCGGGACCTGAAATTTGGAGCCAAAATTCAAATTTTCACTTTGGCTGAAATTGCATGAAATATGTGTCCCCCGTGGAAGCCCATGCCATCCCAGGTGAGAAAAATGCATCCTGAATCAAGTCTGAGGGCTAAAACCTCTGTTTCGGGTTTTACCACATTCACCTCAGAACGTAAGGTCGGGACCTGAAATTTGGAGCCAAAATTCAAATTTTCACTTTGGCTGAAATTGCATGAAATATGTGTCCCCCGTGGAAGCCCATGCCATCCCAGGTGAGAAAAATGCATCCTGAATCAAGTCTGAGGGCTAAAACCTCTGTTTCGGGTTTTACCACATTCACCTCAGAACGTAAGGTCGGGACCTGAAATTTGGAGCCAAAATTCAAATTTTCACTTTGGCTGAAATTGCATGAAATATGTGTCCCCCGTGGAAGCCCATGCCATCCCAGGTGAGAAAAATGCATCCTGAATCAAGTCTGAGGGCTAAAACCTCTGTTTCGGGTTTTACCACATTCACCTCAGAACGTAAGGTCGGGACCTGAAATTTGGAGCCAAAATTCAAATTTTCACTTTGGCTGAAATTGCATGAAATATGTGTCCCCCGTGGAAGCCCATGCCATCCCAGGTGAGAAAAATGCATCCTGAATCAAGTCTGAGGGCTAAAACCTCTGTTTCGGGTTTTACCACATTCACCTCAGAACGTAAGGTCGGGACCTGAAATTTGGAGCCAAAATTCAAATTTTCACTTTGGCTGAAATTGCATGAAATATGTGTCCCCCGTGGAAGCCCATGCCATCCCAGGTGAGAAAAATGCATCCTGAATCAAGTCTGAGGGCTAAAACCTCTGTTTCGGGTTTTACCACATTCACCTCAGAACGTAAGGTCGGGACCTGAAATTTGGAGCCAAAATTCAAATTTTCACTTTGGCTGAAATTGCATGAAATATGTGTCCCCCGTGGAAGCCCATGCCATCCCAGGTGAGAAAAATGCATCCTGAATCAAGTCTGAGGGCTAAAACCTCTGTTTCGGGTTTTACCACATTCACCTCAGAACGTAAGGTCGGGACCTGAAATTTGGAGCCAAAATTCAAATTTTCACTTTGGCTGAAATTGCATGAAATATGTGTCCCCCGTGGAAGCCCATGCCATCCCAGGTGAGAAAAATGCATCCTGAATCAAGTCTGAGGGCTAAAACCTCTGTTTCGGGTTTTACCACATTCACCTCAGAACGTAAGGTCGGGACCTGAAATTTGGAGCCAAAATTCAAATTTTCACTTTGGCTGAAATTGCATGAAATATGTGTCCCCCGTGGAAGCCCATGCCATCCCAGGTGAGAAAAATGCATCCTGAATCAAGTCTGAGGGCTAAAACCTCTGTTTCGGGTTTTACCACATTCACCTCAGAACGTAAGGTCGGGACCTGAAATTTGGAGCCAAAATTCAAATTTTCACTTTGGCTGAAATTGCATGAAATATGTGTCCCCCGTGGAAGCCCATGCCATCCCAGGTGAGAAAAATGCATCCTGAATCAAGTCTGAGGGCTAAAACCTCTGTTTCGGGTTTTACCACATTCACCTCAGAACGTAAGGTCGGGACCTGAAATTTGGAGCCAAAATTCAAATTTTCACTTTGGCTGAAATTGCATGAAATATGTGTCCCCCGTGGAAGCCCATGCCATCCCAGGTGAGAAAAATGCATCCTGAATCAAGTCTGAGGGCTAAAACCTCTGTTTCGGGTTTTACCACATTCACCTCAGAACGTAAGGTCGGGACCTGAAATTTGGAGCCAAAATTCAAATTTTCACTTTGGCTGAAATTGCATGAAATATGTGTCCCCCGTGGAAGCCCATGCCATCCCAGGTGAGAAAAATGCATCCTGAATCAAGTCTGAGGGCTAAAACCTCTGTTTCGGGTTTTACCACATTCACCTCAGAACGTAAGGTCGGGACCTGAAATTTGGAGCCAAAATTCAAATTTTCACTTTGGCTGAAATTGCATGAAATATGTGTCCCCCGTGGAAGCCCATGCCATCCCAGGTGAGAAAAATGCATCCTGAATCAAGTCTGAGGGCTAAAACCTCTGTTTCGGGTTTTACCACATTCACCTCAGAACGTAAGGTCGGGACCTGAAATTTGGAGCCAAAATTCAAATTTTCACTTTGGCTGAAATTGCATGAAATATGTGTCCCCCGTGGAAGCCCATGCCATCCCAGGTGAGAAAAATGCATCCTGAATCAAGTCTGAGGGCTAAAACCTCTGTTTCGGGTTTTACCACATTCACCTCAGAACGTAAGGTCGGGACCTGAAATTTGGAGCCAAAATTCAAATTTTCACTTTGGCTGAAATTGCATGAAATATGTGTCCCCCGTGGAAGCCCATGCCATCCCAGGTGAGAAAAATGCATCCTGAATCAAGTCTGAGGGCTAAAACCTCTGTTTCGGGTTTTACCACATTCACCTCAGAACGTAAGGTCGGGACCTGAAATTTGGAGCCAAAATTCAAATTTTCACTTTGGCTGAAATTGCATGAAATATGTGTCCCCCGTGGAAGCCCATGCCATCCCAGGTGAGAAAAATGCATCCTGAATCAAGTCTGAGGGCTAAAACCTCTGTTTCGGGTTTTACCACATTCACCTCAGAACGTAAGGTCGGGACCTGAAATTTGGAGCCAAAATTCAAATTTTCACTTTGGCTGAAATTGCATGAAATATGTGTCCCCCGTGGAAGCCCATGCCATCCCAGGTGAGAAAAATGCATCCTGAATCAAGTCTGAGGGCTAAAACCTCTGTTTCGGGTTTTACCACATTCACCTCAGAACGTAAGGTCGGGACCTGAAATTTGGAGCCAAAATTCAAATTTTCACTTTGGCTGAAATTGCATGAAATATGTGTCCCCCGTGGAAGCCCATGCCATCCCAGGTGAGAAAAATGCATCCTGAATCAAGTCTGAGGGCTAAAACCTCTGTTTCGGGTTTTACCACATTCACCTCAGAACGTAAGGTCGGGACCTGAAATTTGGAGCCAAAATTCAAATTTTCACTTTGGCTGAAATTGCATGAAATATGTGTCCCCCGTGGAAGCCCATGCCATCCCAGGTGAGAAAAATGCATCCTGAATCAAGTCTGAGGGCTAAAACCTCTGTTTCGGGTTTTACCACATTCACCTCAGAACGTAAGGTCGGGACCTGAAATTTGGAGCCAAAATTCAAATTTTCACTTTGGCTGAAATTGCATGAAATATGTGTCCCCCGTGGAAGCCCATGCCATCCCAGGTGAGAAAAATGCATCCTGAATCAAGTCTGAGGGCTAAAACCTCTGTTTCGGGTTTTACCACATTCACCTCAGAACGTAAGGTCGGGACCTGAAATTTGGAGCCAAAATTCAAATTTTCACTTTGGCTGAAATTGCATGAAATATGTGTCCCCCGTGGAAGCCCATGCCATCCCAGGTGAGAAAAATGCATCCTGAATCAAGTCTGAGGGCTAAAACCTCTGTTTCGGGTTTTACCACATTCACCTCAGAACGTAAGGTCGGGACCTGAAATTTGGAGCCAAAATTCAAATTTTCACTTTGGCTGAAATTGCATGAAATATGTGTCCCCCGTGGAAGCCCATGCCATCCCAGGTGAGAAAAATGCATCCTGAATCAAGTCTGAGGGCTAAAACCTCTGTTTCGGGTTTTACCACATTCACCTCAGAACGTAAGGTCGGGACCTGAAATTTGGAGCCAAAATTCAAATTTTCACTTTGGCTGAAATTGCATGAAATATGTGTCCCCCGTGGAAGCCCATGCCATCCCAGGTGAGAAAAATGCATCCTGAATCAAGTCTGAGGGCTAAAACCTCTGTTTCGGGTTTTACCACATTCACCTCAGAACGTAAGGTCGGGACCTGAAATTTGGAGCCAAAATTCAAATTTTCACTTTGGCTGAAATTGCATGAAATATGTGTCCCCCGTGGAAGCCCATGCCATCCCAGGTGAGAAAAATGCATCCTGAATCAAGTCTGAGGGCTAAAACCTCTGTTTCGGGTTTTACCACATTCACCTCAGAACGTAAGGTCGGGACCTGAAATTTGGAGCCAAAATTCAAATTTTCACTTTGGCTGAAATTGCATGAAATATGTGTCCCCCGTGGAAGCCCATGCCATCCCAGGTGAGAAAAATGCATCCTGAATCAAGTCTGAGGGCTAAAACCTCTGTTTCGGGTTTTACCACATTCACCTCAGAACGTAAGGTCGGGACCTGAAATTTGGAGCCAAAATTCAAATTTTCACTTTGGCTGAAATTGCATGAAATATGTGTCCCCCGTGGAAGCCCATGCCATCCCAGGTGAGAAAAATGCATCCTGAATCAAGTCTGAGGGCTAAAACCTCTGTTTCGGGTTTTACCACATTCACCTCAGAACGTAAGGTCGGGACCTGAAATTTGGAGCCAAAATTCAAATTTTCACTTTGGCTGAAATTGCATGAAATATGTGTCCCCCGTGGAAGCCCATGCCATCCCAGGTGAGAAAAATGCATCCTGAATCAAGTCTGAGGGCTAAAACCTCTGTTTCGGGTTTTACCACATTCACCTCAGAACGTAAGGTCGGGACCTGAAATTTGGAGCCAAAATTCAAATTTTCACTTTGGCTGAAATTGCATGAAATATGTGTCCCCCGTGGAAGCCCATGCCATCCCAGGTGAGAAAAATGCATCCTGAATCAAGTCTGAGGGCTAAAACCTCTGTTTCGGGTTTTACCACATTCACCTCAGAACGTAAGGTCGGGACCTGAAATTTGGAGCCAAAATTCAAATTTTCACTTTGGCTGAAATTGCATGAAATATGTGTCCCCCGTGGAAGCCCATGCCATCCCAGGTGAGAAAAATGCATCCTGAATCAAGTCTGAGGGCTAAAACCTCTGTTTCGGGTTTTACCACATTCACCTCAGAACGTAAGGTCGGGACCTGAAATTTGGAGCCAAAATTCAAATTTTCACTTTGGCTGAAATTGCATGAAATATGTGTCCCCCGTGGAAGCCCATGCCATCCCAGGTGAGAAAAATGCATCCTGAATCAAGTCTGAGGGCTAAAACCTCTGTTTCGGGTTTTACCACATTCACCTCAGAACGTAAGGTCGGGACCTGAAATTTGGAGCCAAAATTCAAATTTTCACTTTGGCTGAAATTGCATGAAATATGTGTCCCCCGTGGAAGCCCATGCCATCCCAGGTGAGAAAAATGCATCCTGAATCAAGTCTGAGGGCTAAAACCTCTGTTTCGGGTTTTACCACATTCACCTCAGAACGTAAGGTCGGGACCTGAAATTTGGAGCCAAAATTCAAATTTTCACTTTGGCTGAAATTGCATGAAATATGTGTCCCCCGTGGAAGCCCATGCCATCCCAGGTGAGAAAAATGCATCCTGAATCAAGTCTGAGGGCTAAAACCTCTGTTTCGGGTTTTACCACATTCACCTCAGAACGTAAGGTCGGGACCTGAAATTTGGAGCCAAAATTCAAATTTTCACTTTGGCTGAAATTGCATGAAATATGTGTCCCCCGTGGAAGCCCATGCCATCCCAGGTGAGAAAAATGCATCCTGAATCAAGTCTGAGGGCTAAAACCTCTGTTTCGGGTTTTACCACATTCACCTCAGAACGTAAGGTCGGGACCTGAAATTTGGAGCCAAAATTCAAATTTTCACTTTGGCTGAAATTGCATGAAATATGTGTCCCCCGTGGAAGCCCATGCCATCCCAGGTGAGAAAAATGCATCCTGAATCAAGTCTGAGGGCTAAAACCTCTGTTTCGGGTTTTACCACATTCACCTCAGAACGTAAGGTCGGGACCTGAAATTTGGAGCCAAAATTCAAATTTTCACTTTGGCTGAAATTGCATGAAATATGTGTCCCCCGTGGAAGCCCATGCCATCCCAGGTGAGAAAAATGCATCCTGAATCAAGTCTGAGGGCTAAAACCTCTGTTTCGGGTTTTACCACATTCACCTCAGAACGTAAGGTCGGGACCTGAAATTTGGAGCCAAAATTCAAATTTTCACTTTGGCTGAAATTGCATGAAATATGTGTCCCCCGTGGAAGCCCATGCCATCCCAGGTGAGAAAAATGCATCCTGAATCAAGTCTGAGGGCTAAAACCTCTGTTTCGGGTTTTACCACATTCACCTCAGAACGTAAGGTCGGGACCTGAAATTTGGAGCCAAAATTCAAATTTTCACTTTGGCTGAAATTGCATGAAATATGTGTCCCCCGTGGAAGCCCATGCCATCCCAGGTGAGAAAAATGCATCCTGAATCAAGTCTGAGGGCTAAAACCTCTGTTTCGGGTTTTACCACATTCACCTCAGAACGTAAGGTCGGGACCTGAAATTTGGAGCCAAAATTCAAATTTTCACTTTGGCTGAAATTGCATGAAATATGTGTCCCCCGTGGAAGCCCATGCCATCCCAGGTGAGAAAAATGCATCCTGAATCAAGTCTGAGGGCTAAAACCTCTGTTTCGGGTTTTACCACATTCACCTCAGAACGTAAGGTCGGGACCTGAAATTTGGAGCCAAAATTCAAATTTTCACTTTGGCTGAAATTGCATGAAATATGTGTCCCCCGTGGAAGCCCATGCCATCCCAGGTGAGAAAAATGCATCCTGAATCAAGTCTGAGGGCTAAAACCTCTGTTTCGGGTTTTACCACATTCACCTCAGAACGTAAGGTCGGGACCTGAAATTTGGAGCCAAAATTCAAATTTTCACTTTGGCTGAAATTGCATGAAATATGTGTCCCCCGTGGAAGCCCATGCCATCCCAGGTGAGAAAAATGCATCCTGAATCAAGTCTGAGGGCTAAAACCTCTGTTTCGGGTTTTACCACATTCACCTCAGAACGTAAGGTCGGGACCTGAAATTTGGAGCCAAAATTCAAATTTTCACTTTGGCTGAAATTGCATGAAATATGTGTCCCCCGTGGAAGCCCATGCCATCCCAGGTGAGAAAAATGCATCCTGAATCAAGTCTGAGGGCTAAAACCTCTGTTTCGGGTTTTACCACATTCACCTCAGAACGTAAGGTCGGGACCTGAAATTTGGAGCCAAAATTCAAATTTTCACTTTGGCTGAAATTGCATGAAATATGTGTCCCCCGTGGAAGCCCATGCCATCCCAGGTGAGAAAAATGCATCCTGAATCAAGTCTGAGGGCTAAAACCTCTGTTTCGGGTTTTACCACATTCACCTCAGAACGTAAGGTCGGGACCTGAAATTTGGAGCCAAAATTCAAATTTTCACTTTGGCTGAAATTGCATGAAATATGTGTCCCCCGTGGAAGCCCATGCCATCCCAGGTGAGAAAAATGCATCCTGAATCAAGTCTGAGGGCTAAAACCTCTGTTTCGGGTTTTACCACATTCACCTCAGAACGTAAGGTCGGGACCTGAAATTTGGAGCCAAAATTCAAATTTTCACTTTGGCTGAAATTGCATGAAATATGTGTCCCCCGTGGAAGCCCATGCCATCCCAGGTGAGAAAAATGCATCCTGAATCAAGTCTGAGGGCTAAAACCTCTGTTTCGGGTTTTACCACATTCACCTCAGAACGTAAGGTCGGGACCTGAAATTTGGAGCCAAAATTCAAATTTTCACTTTGGCTGAAATTGCATGAAATATGTGTCCCCCGTGGAAGCCCATGCCATCCCAGGTGAGAAAAATGCATCCTGAATCAAGTCTGAGGGCTAAAACCTCTGTTTCGGGTTTTACCACATTCACCTCAGAACGTAAGGTCGGGACCTGAAATTTGGAGCCAAAATTCAAATTTTCACTTTGGCTGAAATTGCATGAAATATGTGTCCCCCGTGGAAGCCCATGCCATCCCAGGTGAGAAAAATGCATCCTGAATCAAGTCTGAGGGCTAAAACCTCTGTTTCGGGTTTTACCACATTCACCTCAGAACGTAAGGTCGGGACCTGAAATTTGGAGCCAAAATTCAAATTTTCACTTTGGCTGAAATTGCATGAAATATGTGTCCCCCGTGGAAGCCCATGCCATCCCAGGTGAGAAAAATGCATCCTGAATCAAGTCTGAGGGCTAAAACCTCTGTTTCGGGTTTTACCACATTCACCTCAGAACGTAAGGTCGGGACCTGAAATTTGGAGCCAAAATTCAAATTTTCACTTTGGCTGAAATTGCATGAAATATGTGTCCCCCGTGGAAGCCCATGCCATCCCAGGTGAGAAAAATGCATCCTGAATCAAGTCTGAGGGCTAAAACCTCTGTTTCGGCTTTTACCACATTCACCTCAGAACGTAAGGTCGGGACCTGAAATTTGGAGCCAAAATTCAAATTTTCACTTTGGCTGAAATTGCATGAAATATGTGTCCCCCGTGGAAGCCCATGCCATCCCAGGTGAGAAAAATGCATCCTGAATCAAGTCTGAGGGCTAAAACCTCTGTTTCGGGTTTTACCACATTCACCTCAGAACGTAAGGTCGGGACCTGAAATTTGGAGCCAAAATTCAAATTTTCACTTTGGCTGAAATTGCATGAAATATGTGTCCCCCGTGGAAGCCCATGCCATCCCAGGTGAGAAAAATGCATCCTGAATCAAGTCTGAGGGCTAAAACCTCTGTTTCGGGTTTTACCACATTCACCTCAGAACGTAAGGTCGGGACCTGAAATTTGGAGCCAAAATTC